>NW_027137444.1:2331987-2459233 GCF_001889945.1 Aspergillus brasiliensis CBS 101740 | reverse complement strand
CCGTTAGCACAGCTTGATATCCCAGACAACATGCTGGTCCTTATCATGCTCCCGCACCAGGGGACCATATTATTGCCGCAGAATGGACTGATTTAGATGCTTCCATATCTGATAAACCCTAAGAATGATTATCACTGCTTTTATTGCCTGTAGGCGCCCTCACAGGCCAGTCAGCTGCCGTCTCTAATGACCCAGTGTCTGTATTTGTGGCTATGCCTCCAACGGAAGATACATCCTCAGAACCGGTAGGCTCTGCTCTGAGCCGCAATATATTATCCCAAGAATGCCATGACGTCTTCTGCGGCCTAGTATAAGCATCGGTGCTAGTACCACATTCGCAACCCGTCTTCTATGGTTCTTCGATATCCTTGGAGTAACGAGGGTTCGAAGACCGTGAACGCGTATAGATGTTGCTGAAGGCTTCGGAGCGGGGAGAGGATGGAGGATATGGTATTTGTTCATCTCTGATAGAGTCTGCAACGTTGAGGTCTTGCTCCAGTGTGAGTGTGCCATAATCTTTCTTGCTGGAATATCAAGACCAAGTACCAATCAAAGAGATACTTTCATTCATATCACTCGACTGCCCATGGCCTGGCTGGTGGCGTTTTGGAGACCGTTAAGACTCATGCTCTTCATCAATATCTTGGTCAAAAGACCCTGGGTGCTTGCGGGAAATAGTCTTGATATCATCCATTTCCTCATCTAAGAAGTAAAGATCTCTTAGTTCTTAAAAATGGAGACATTGTTCCACTTCCTAAGAGAGGGAAGCATCGCTGAAGTGCTGCCAGGAGTGTATCATGCCACTGACAGGGTGTTTGGAGATCATGCTATGGATATAGAACCTTTGATATCTAGAAATATAGAGAGTATATAATTATTTTGCTAATAGAGATAGGCCGGTAGTGGGTTATGAGCGAAGAATATAGACTTATAAGCAGCGTTCTGAGATAGACAGTATTGCCTGTATTCCTATAAAAGAATACAATGGGAGCTGAGAAGGGATCAAGCGATTAAGCAGTAGAGAGCTGCAAATTAATACAGTATTGTTTCTATCACTGCAAACGCTATATTCACCATGTAGAAGTCAATATCAACCTCTTTCATGCCCTTCATTTACTACATCAACACCTACACTCACCCAAGAAGGGACCACATAAGACCGAATAATGCATCAGTCGCATTAACTGATCACAAGGCCACATCAATACCTCCCAGGCAAACTAAAATCATTCATTCGCCACTTCTGACCTATCCAGCACCATCCAACCACCACACCCAAATCGTACTTTCGTCTCTCGGCCACTGGATGGATAGAAATCGCGTAGGACAAGAACCCGATGGCATCACATGCAGCATCCAGCGGAGAATTCCAAATCGCATGCCTTGCTGCGAAGGTGCGGTTTCCAACCCGCGTGCAGGGATAGTAACGACTGTCGAGCGAGCATGAGCACACCTCCTTCTCCTCCTCCTCCTCCTCCTCCTCTCTTCCAAGAGCAGCAAGGATGGCGTATGTATGACAATAACCAGCATTCCAATCCTTCGATGCAAAAGCAAGCGGCTTCAAAAGGTAATCCCCGCTAGTTTAGCTAGTGGAGGGATGGGGAATGGGGATGGGGATGGGATGGTTGCGTGGCTCGGGATCGGGGACCTTTTCTCCTCGCCTTCGGGGTTTATCATCGTTGGTTCGTTGGGCCATCTGTCAAACAGGCTGGTCGGGATGTCAGCTCGCCAGCCTCACTAGTTACACCCCCAACCTGAGTCGGAGTCTGAGTCTGAGTCTTTCATGGATGAGTCGAGTGGCACTAGTGAAGGAAGATTTTGGGTTTTTGTTAGCTCGTCTCCAACCTACATAAGTGAGAAGACTAGTAAGTGGATGGTAGAGAGAGGACCCAGCTAAGGTCTCAACAATAAGACAAGATGAGCGGCGTAGCTATTGAATCCAGATCATACAAAGAAGGAAAATAATCGTTATCTCTTTTCCATCACTACGCACATGGCATCCACGCTTGGTCGGCGATCGATAATCATGGAGAACAAAGCGATCACAGTGTAAAGAAGGAAAAAGCAGGGATTGTCCCAACGGCACTATAGTATAGACTTTTCTTCTTCTTCATTCGACTCGATGGCTTACAGTAGGGGTCACGCGAACCCAGGATTCCGGTTCGTCTCTTCCTTCAACACTCCCTCACGACGATCTGTAGTAGTACAGGATTCCTTCAAATTGACATCCTAATGGGTACTAGTTGGCAGCCACGCTCGCATCAATTCTCCTCTTTTTCGCGCGTCTCGAGAGTCAAAGCTGGATCGTGCGCCCCCTCAACTCTGTCAACTGGTTGGTCAACTATCCTCCGTACTATCGGTGGCTCCTCATGCAGCCAATATCTCCTAGTCTGGATTGACCCCATTTTGTGGTGGAGAAAACCGGAGTCAGACATGCTACATACAGGGAACCGTGGAGGATGATACCAGCAGGGATGGATGGATGGATGGGTACTAGTCAGTTAGCCTTGTGCATATGACCTGGAGACAGACAGGTCGTGCTGTTTGGTCGTCATCCGCATTATGGATTCTTATCCTTATCCTCCTTCCATATCTCTCTACATCTACATTAGACCCATACATCATGCATAATAATCCTTGAATGTAGGCTGATATAGTCAGGGGTAACTGGACAAACAGATAGACACATACACATGCAGTAGATAGATGATATCTATCCACCTAATTGCCCTTGAAACCCGGCCCCCTACCTTTAACACACATCTACTAATATCTCCTATCTCCTATCTCCATACTAAATGCACATCAAGCAATCAATCCAACACACGATGACCCTCACCCTAGAACATCCCGTCGAACTTCGAAACAAAGCAAAAATAGACCATAACTCAAACACACACACATACACACCCCTGCCCTGCTGCAACTCCTCCCCGGCTGCGCCCCCCCTTAATGATTTGAAAAATGCGAGTCATGAAACATCCTCTTTGGGAAGATGATGCGATGTTCTGCCTAAGTGCATACATACATACATACATACATGCCATACTTAACCTAACCAACTAGTTTAGAAGCCGATCAGTGAGTAATTTACTCAATTAACTAGTAAGTATGTCGGCGCCTCCGATCGATCAGATCGTGTGGCTTGGTTACATACGTCCTACTTTACTTTCCCGTGGAATGTTGTAAAAGTAGCGAAAGGCGTAGCTAGACTAGTTAGTTAGTTGTCTACTCCATTTGGTCCATCTCTAACCCATTACAGCAGGTATGTACATAAATAAATAAGATCACATAGACAACTAAACTCAAATTCAAGTGCAGCAAGGGTGAGTGACTTACTGGGGGAAGGGAGAAAAGGTTGTCGGTCAAATCAATAAGTCCGATCTAATCCGTACGTCAGCCTCGCTGCCAAAAACCGTTGTCGCAACAGCATTAACTGCGAGGACGTAAGCAAAGAAAATCCTAATATGACCCTTCCCCTAGACAAAGGGGGTGGAAGTTGGGTTGATTGAGTTTTACACAACACACATAACTTACTTAGAGAGACATGAGTATAGTCATGGATAGTTGGAGCACTGAGCTTCGCCGCCCCCTCGCCCATTACACATTTACGCTCATACATCATAACATCGTAATACAAACCAGACACGAGGGAAAGAAAGAGGGTTAGTATCAATACAATACAAAACCATACACCCGCAACGGCTTGTATCTGACAACCTATCTCCACGTGGTTTAGCAGGAACCCCTTACGCAGAAGGGGTTTGTGCATTGGGCGCTGTCCCTGGTCGTATTGCGTATTTGGTTGGGCGGCCCCCCCCCCCTTGTATCTTTGTATGCGGTTACCAAGAATACAACGAGCTAAGATACACACTATACAAGGGTATGATACAGACTTACTACGTTAGTAACTTTTAGTGTCATAACGGAGTATACCGGGAGGGACCCACCTAGTTGACAAATACTTGTCAATGGTGTCAGAAAAGCTGGTGTGCCTTGTCTTGGCTGATTTGCACCTCTAATTGGGAAAGTGGTCTGTGGTGCGCGGTAAGTTGTGTCTGTCTGTCTAAGTGTCTATCTATCCATCAACAAGGTAACTACTCAGTAGTGCTTTTTTCGGGGTCCCTGCGCTCGGGGAGCATTGATGCTGCTCGCTTCTTTTGGACAAATTAGGAAAATAATCATTATCATCATGATTATAATATTATCCCTATGACATGAGACATTGAAAATCACCATATCGGACGATATTCCATATAGATTCATATTCTAGAATTCTATATACCTGAACCAGGTACCCAAAAAATGACACCTCACATTACCAAATCTCTCCTCTCAAGTAAAGTAGCGTTACAGAACAACGAAGCTAACTCATTCTAAACCACGATTAGGAAAAAAATAAAATCCCAGCGATTAGTTGCGTTTTTGCTTGCCGATCACGGGCGGACCGGCAAGGCGGGTACCCTAATCCTAATCTGGCCAAGTCGATCATCGATCACCCACTCACCTCCCACACCGAGATCCTCCGACACCCAATCATATTGTGGGATTCGGCTCGAATCTCAACGTCGAGACTGTGCTGCGCTAACTTAGTTCTATTGCCTGTGATCCACTCTGTTCCAGGGGGGTGGTGTCGCTGCCATTTAGTAATTAGTAGTGCTCTCTAAGTGATTTAGTGACTCCATAGTTAGACTGAAGGATTAAAAAGTTACGGAGTGATGAGTCGTCGTCGTCCATGACCCTGACGTACTATTTGGGCGCTTAATGGATCCTGAGTAATTAGACCCTGAGTGGGAGATACTCCAACTATTTTTTGACTGTATGTGAGAACTGAGGAGGATTATGCAGTGGCGTAGATAACCAAATAGAGATATCTACATAATGACAGCAATGCATGCACCGTTTATCTAACACATAGTAAGGACCGCAAACACCATAGAATAAAAGAATAGTACCACTCAATCCCCCGGAACAGCCAAAGATACCATCCAGCCCCCGTAGTAATGATAACAACGTCCGCTATAGGCGCAGCCATCCCAGCCCGACAGACGAATAAAACAGTCCGGAAATGCGGGCAAAGACTTAACTCCCTTAGCTAAGTAGCTACTTTGACTACCCATTAAGGCAACGGACACTCTCCGCACTTGCACAGTAAACTAAGCTCAAATGAGTATATGCAGAGGGCAGCAATTAATTTATTCTTAAACCATTTCCCCCCCTCAGCAACAATCCATAAGGAATTGTAGTGAATATTTACGCTTGACCAAATTAGCGCGGGGGGGATACCTGAGTCTCTTTCAGCCCGCGCTAACTAGTATCCAGACTCTCCAGAGTCCAGATGGAGTGAGTGGGCGCACTCCATAGTAGTGAATCCGAAAGGTTCCAGAGTCCAGACAATGCCATCCTATACTATCCTATCCAGTAGCAAGCTCAATCTCAAGCTTTGGAGTCATGACGACGAAGGACCATTTTTCAGATCTTTAACTCCGTACTATGTACATCAACAGTCATATTAGGTAGGTGGTTATGAATTTTCATCGGATATACCCGACGCTATGGTACCGCTGTCTTGTGTCTACACTCTACTCCGTAGTTAGGTCTACCACTGGAAAACCAATAATGACTCGGAACCGGGCAAATTCTACGTCCGTTTAGATTTTTGTACCTCGCAACGAACAGAGATAGAGAGAGTTTCCGGGACGGCAAGGGAAAGAAAATAATAATAAAAAAAAAAAAAAAAGTCAATTCCCAAGGGCGAGTTTAATTTAATTTTAAGGGCAAAAAAGGGGAAAGTAAAGCTTAAACACGATGGGATCATGGGAATGGGAAAACAAGAATAAACGGTAGGAAGTTTACGGCCAGCTGCTAAATAATTACTTATCCACATTTAACTACACATAGCTTACTTCGTACTTACTTACTTCAGTTATTAAGTTACTATACTATACTGAGTATGCTATGCGGAAGAATAATCTATATCAGCCACTATTAAGCTTGGGCACTACTTATCAATCTGGATAAAACTGGCGAGACAGGGAGAGTGGAAGGTGGGGTTGTGTCATGTCATGCTGCCCGCTGCACTGCTACGCTATTGTTCAGTCAGGGCCGACCAGGCTGGGCAGCAGGGCAATGGAAGAGGAGGGGGGAGAGAAAAGAAGAAGAAAGGGTGAGGTGAGACCCACTCTCTCTCACTCTTTTTTTTTTCCTCCGGCCTATTATCTGGCTGTCCTTATGGGGTTCAACTTACAACCTACTACGGAGTACCCAATTGATAATTGTCAGTAGCAGTAGCAGCAGCAGCAGCGGCGGCGGCTGTTTTTACCGCCTGCGAAAGCCAAAGCAAGCTTCAACCAGAATAAGGTAGGTGTGTATGTGTGTGTGCGTGCCGTGCGTATCTACCTCTACGGAGTATTCTACCCTATCCGCAAGTATGGTACGTAGATATCCTTCCGAAAGTCCCGTCCCGATCCCTTATCCGGAGTAGAGGAAAGGAAAAAAAAAGTAAAAAAAAAAAACCAACACTGCGATATCGAAGCTCAAGCTCACCTAAAGAGGAAGGCTCATAAAAAATAGGAGATGGGTTAAGGGAACGAAACGAAAGAGAAAAAAGATAAAGAACACCCTTCATAAGGAGAAATACCACTGAACGTGTGTGTACTCCATACAGCGATCGATCTCCAGCCTCGTCCTCGTAGCGAACAAAGCTCCACTACTACCAGTCTACCACCCATTCATCCATCCCATCGATCATCACGTTTCCGATTTCCAGTTCTCCAGATTCGATTCTAATCCCAATCCCATCGATTCAGGAGGAAGAAAGAAGGGGGGTGGGTGGGCAATGCCTCTCTAACCGAATGCAAATCGTGGGCACAGCGCCTCGCGCGACCGTTTCACATAAACACAGAACTACAGACTAGACTAAAGGAAGAAAAAAAAAAAAAAGACCAACCCTTGGTTCTGGGTCGGTCGCTTGGAGATAGGACAGACGTTTTAACCGCGCCGACCGGCGGTAAAGTATCTAGTTACTTCGCAGGGGCAGCGGGAAGATCACTACTCATGGGGAGGGAGGAAGAAACGGGAACTTCTAAGTGGTTGGGTGTTTACGGAGAAGAGACTAGAATTCCTTGACGAGAAAGATTGGGTCGGTGGGAGGAGATCAAACCAGTATGGACTAACTACTCCGTATGGGTGGGATGGATCCATGGATGGATGGAATGGGATGGGATGGGATGATGGATCGGGGAAAATCAATCAAATCGTTGGGCGGGCGGAGCGGGCGGGCTATAGAAGTAGTAGTGATGTTGAGCTTTTTCCGTTTAAGGAAATCGGCTAGGGTTGATTTGATTCGATCAGATCGGGAGGAGATTTTTATTTGACCCTCATGGAGGAGATATCGTAGATTTATTTTATTTTAGTATTTTTTTTTTTGACTTTTTACTTTGGGGGTGGTTTCTGGTTCTGTTTTCGCCCCCATCCAGCTCCTCCTTTTGGTCAGGTATCGGGGGTAGATGGATGTTGGGCGTTAAGGATAATAACAATGTTTGTTATGGGATAGGGTTTTGAGCGTATAATGTATGGGGATCATACGAGCTCAGCTGAGTGATGCCTGCGCCGCCCCCTTGGGCTTTTCGAGGGGGGTGGTAGGTAATAGTTAGGAGGGCGCAGCACTCAGCTACTATTGGAGTGGCAATATTGGACTCTGGAGGAGGCGGAGAAGGCGAAAAGGAAGCTGTTATAAACAATCTATCTGGAACAATAAGAGCTCCCCATCCATGCATAAATCTGCATAGCTGACGATCAAACCGGGTGCGGGAAGAAGGGAAAATCAAACCGTAAATCTGAGAATAGTCGAGCTAGGTTGGGTTTGTTAGGGAAATTTCGCGCCTCAACGCTTCAGCTACATATCCACATCGCTAGTACAAAACAAGATTCATGGAGGGATGAAGTACTCCGTAACAAAAGAATACTAATAATATCGGATACTAATGTCGCATCATTTGGGCAGAAGACGGGGGGGAGTGCGCCAATGATTCAACATCTTTCTTCTCTCTCTCTTTGGCTGAACGCACTAATCCCCACAGTAGTATATTAAGGTCCCCGAAACAACCGCATCGGTTCTGTTGGGCATGCGACCAGATGGCCGATAGAGTCGGCAGGGGGTTGTGACGGGGATGGAGACGAGACAGCTTTAAAAATAAACCTGACAGAGGTTTGTAGATTGCTTCACTAAAATTGATCTGTTGGAGGTGGATTGTTTCAGCTGTCAGGATTGTTATGCCCGGCGGCAGTAGGAGGGAGAGAATACAATATAATACAAATTAACCATAATCAAATTTAGATGCATTCATACATTTGACTGAGCGTTGTGTGCCTGGGGTTTAATCAATTCCGAGCATTAATTGTTAATATCGACGATCGCTTGCGACTGGGCTTGTCTGCCTGCTTGGTAACTGACGTACCCCGTATCTTGGGTCGTGGTCAGAGGGGATCCATGGATGCGCTGTTGGAACTTTAGTTGCTCTATCTGCAGCATCCGCAGCAGGTTGGGGATGCTGGAACCTCATTCGATGCTTCCACCAGAATAATATGCCATCGTGGAGATTGTGTAACGGTCGCCCAGGGCTCCACTGCCAAGATCTTCCATCCTTGACCAATGGATCGGAGTCACGGAACATGGCTCGAGCCAGAACAGGAGAAGGGGGAAAAACTTGGATGAGTGGTAACGAGATGAACAGATCGGTTGTCGTTCAATCCTCAATCCCCCCTCCCCCCATGATGCAAAAGGGCGTAAATTTCCTCATTAGTCCGTCTGTCAAATCAGGATGCAGGATCGGGGATGGAACTGAGGGTACGTCACGGTGTGTATGTCGCGAGTGGACGGAAGTGGATTAGTGGGGCGCTAGTGACCAGAATTCCAAATCAGATGTAAAAAAAGATCAGCGGTAGTCAATTAATGCGAGAATCTCTTGGCCGGCAGGGCTCCAGATCCAGTGCGCCGGCGGTGACTGAGTTCTGCTTCTGCTGCTGCTGTTCCTTTCTTCAATTTCCTTCCCCACTAGGCCATTGTTGGTGTTGGTGTTGGCATTGTATTGTCAAACGCCTTTACCCTTAGTTGGCTGGAGTTCTCCAACCTTTCTGGGTTCCCCCATGGTGCGACTGGCACGGATGTAGAAGGTCTTGTTTCATGCTATATTTGTTCTGGAACTTGATGAGCAATTCAACGTCACAAGGAAGTCCCAAGTTTGGTCCTGTGTAACCCCCGGAGCCTTGTGTCAGAATACGCCTAACCTAGTAGGTATGTGTATGTGTATGTACTGATGTGTAACCTATGCGCCTGAGAGATATCTACATAGCCATGTGTACTTGATACGAATTGTAGGGGATTCCCTATCGGCCAACGGCCGTCAGAGAGGGTCAACTGGAGGGCCAACGTCCTCCCAAGACGAGCTGCATCATCCTTCCCTCACCCTTGGACTTGACTCCACCCAACCTTGACCCCAGCTGAGTCCTGCACCGCCTACCAGTAGGCGAGCAGGAGCTGGTATGCTCATGCACGCATGGCAGCGCAACAGTGGTGCGTGTGAGATGTTAGATTGGCTGAAACAGACCACAAGTCGTGGGTATGCACATTGCACAGCAGCGTAGAGGACTCGAGACACTCCATGGGTGCCAGTGCATGCACCACCGAGTGGATTACAGCTCCTGCGTTCGGTGACCCCGCCGATGCCTTCATTCTTGATCAGTCATGGCGATTGCCTGATCGGCATACGTGCAGCACCATCCCCTTCACTTGGGTGTGGCTTGGTATCCGTCGCGAGTGTGGCGAGTCGGGTTGGGAAGGAGAAGCCATGTCTCCGAGCAGCACGTCACGATTGGGATAGCCCAAAAAAAATAGCCACTAGTGAGTTGGACACCAAGTCCAGGCCAGGAAGGTCGTAGTGGCACGTCCTTGAGGAGAATGTGGCGGGAATGGAGGGGAAAAGGGAAAAAAGGACTAGTAATTGTCCTTATCGTTCGTCCTTTTGCGTTCTTTATTTTTTCTTTTTCCACCATTGTCTTTTGTTTTTTTGTTTTTCCTCTGCCTGTTGTTTACTATAGGCCGCTTTGAGGCCCGCCTGTTCGGGGACCTCTCAATTGCTGACATGACAAGAAGGCGCATGGGGGGAATGAAGCCCGTCGGATTCTCCATTCCCCATAACTGTTGTACCGCGGATGGATCCCGAATGAGACAGGCGGTTGTTCAATTTCCAACAAGCTTACTTATTTATCCACGCTGGATGCTTGCGCAAAGGTAAAAAAGAACACAATGAAAATAAACAAATAAATGAAAATAATAAAATAAAAATAACAAAACGGGACAGCCCTGGTTCGAGACCGTTAGCGACAGGTGCGTAAACGAGCAAAAGAAGGGGAGGGCAGAAAAGGAAAGGGAGGGGCGCTGGCGAATCAATCAAGTCAAATCGGAATCCACCAAGTCCCTGGATAAACTTTGTCTGGCTATCAACCTTACCTCCCAGAGCCATCCCAACTGGGGCCAAGTTAACGTAGTACCTCTGAGAGTGAGGAGATAATGGTGGTGGTGGTGGTGGTGGAGGGGGGGGAGGGAAAGGGTAAGGCTTTCCGGCCATTGAGAGCACTTCCATGACACTGGCCGTTATGCATGAACCATCACGACTTCTAATCCACCCATTCATTCGTCATGCCAATCCCGAAACTCCAAGTGGAAGGATTGGATCAGACAGTCGTCAGCTGTGTTCCTAATGGACCTATCCATTCCACCTTCCCGTGGAGGTGTTCTGCCATGCTTGTGGTAAAAAGAAAACAGGCGCCAACGACGGTTGGTGGATGTTGTCCGGTGTTGCTGCTGTGTCTCTGTTCATCCAACCTTGTATGTATGGATGTATGTGTGTATGTGGTGGTGGTGTTCCCACTCCCTTCAATGTGATTAAAAATCCATAAAACGATTTTCTCTTTTTTCATGATTCATATTCCATTTTGGAACTTTTTTTCTTCTCTGTTTTTTCATTATTTTGTTTGGTTTCCGGATTTGCTCGTTTTCTTCAAATCCAGTAATGCCGCTGTCACGCTGTCTCCCTCCTTGACCTGCTCGTGTCTCTCCCATGCGGTCTCGCCTCGTAACTTTGGGTCGCCCCTTGCGTTCTGAACCTCAGATTCCGCGGCTTTCACGGAGAGACAGGAGCTGATGACAGCCAGCCACAGTCACGGAGGATATGCGGCGTTGTTCCAGTGGATCCTCGCCCCCTATCATCCTCCTGAGCTCGTCCATAGGCGCAACGGTCAAGCCTGGCTGGCGCCCAAACGTAAGCCTGCCAGATACGGGAAATAACATCCCAGAAAGTACCAGGACCCATTCAGAAGGGGGGTGGGAGGTGGCAGCGTAGAGAGGAATTTTTAGTCAAAGAAACAGAAACTGGAATTTTACATCTTAAGGGATAGAAAGAAAGGTATTTGAGTGGAAGTATTATTAATGTATTCATTAAACGATCATCTGGTCGATAGCGCAATGTAACAACCAACAGTCATGGGGTATTATTAGATCCAAGCTCACAGTACTTTCCAAAACAGTCTCCAAAATCAAAACCCAACCATATACATGCAAAACAATGGACAGCACTCCTCAATATCCTCTATACACAATGATTAACCCCATACCCCGTAAACAAACAAAGAGAATAAGGGAAGGGAACACAACAACTATGACAAAAGGAGATCCCGAATGCTTTTCTTTCTTGGTACCGTAAGGAAACCGGGCCGTATCCACGTGACCCGCAGTGGAAATAGCCGAGCCGAACCATCCAAAAAAAGACAATATACATGAGGTGATGATATAAATACAAAGGAAATTATGCCAAACAAAGGAGTGACGAGGGTCGGGAGGTCATGTACATAAGATTTCCCATAGAAAAATCGATGACAGAAGAAAAGGTCGTGTGATCATATCCAGCAATGGTGCTATCGTCATTTAGTTGAGCAAGTTCTGAAGACCCATCCGCGAGTCGCGCGGGGCTTCCGTCTTGTCTTCGATCGGGGCAGACCATGTGGGAGATAGCGGAGAGTGCTGGTTCCATTGCTGGTGATCGGAGATCCACCGTTGCTTCAACGAGACATCGTGATAAGCATAGATCTCATCGGAAGTGCTCTGCCTGCGGAAGTCGCCGTATTGCTGTCTCACGTCCACCGGAAGGGGAAGGAGCTGTGGCGAGGCGATGGTTCGGGGAGAGGAAGAAGAGACAGAGTTGTGGTCCGAGATCATCGAGGGCGGTTCCATGGAAGAAGCTTCCGAGAAGGCAGGCGAGGTGAGAGGAGTTTCCACAGGGCGGTTGAGAGCAGGAAGGGTGTAGATCGGAGTCAATTGCCGGGGGCAGTCGATCGAAGTGGCGGAGAAGGAATCCCTCCGAGATGAGGGGGACTTGGTCCAGGAAGACAGAGGTCTGTCGTTGGAGATGGAAGAGTAGCGAGAGCGGCTGATGGGGCTTCCCATGGCCAGAGAGGCCCGCGCATATGGGGCTTCGACCCGTCCGTGCATCGTGCGTCCGGCGTGAGGCGAGCTGGAGGTAGGGAGACCTCTTCTCTTGCGGTTCATGCTGCCATTCCACCAGTTCTTAACGGCATTGTCGCTGCGGTTTCCAAGGCGTCGTGCAATCTCGGCCCAGCGCTTGCCCATTTCGTTCACCATGCGCTCGATCATCAAACCCTCTTCCGCAGAGATGGGCTCACGGTTCAACGAGGGCTTGAGGTTTTGGTGGAAGCGCTCCCGGCATTGCTTGGGCGAGCGGTAGTGCATGTGCTGAGAGATGCGGACCCAGTTGTTGGGGCCTTGTTCACGAACCAACTGAAGGAGCAACTGGTCCTCTTCAGGAACCCAGGGTCCACGACGATGAGTGGGAGCCATTGCAAGTAGTTGACAAGGAAGATTAATCCGAGTGACTGGATTGAAGAAGATAGGTAGTTTGGAAATTCTAAGGATGTAATGTTAGACTTCAGAAAATGCCAGGAGGTCGGAGAGTTTTTAAAGAGAGTTGGGGACAGTTGGAAGGGGGGCGCCGACAGAGTTCAGGTACGATGCGTGGGCGGGGAAGGGTTGACGTCTTTTAAAAGGAACAGGCTTCTTACCGTGGGGTTGTGTGGGAGGTTTAGTGCACCCGGAGTGGACTAGACCAGACACACGCGGGTGATGGATAAGGCACAGAGAGGAGGGTAGGTAGGAAGGCAAGCAAGCAAGGAGGCAGGAGCAATGACCACGCAACCGAGCTGTTGGATTATGTAGGAAGCAAGTGTGGGAAGTTGGGAGAGAGAAGTTTGTTTGATGATGGAGAAAGAATAAGGTTCGAAGGTGCGTCGTCGAGGTGGTAGATATAGTTATAGGATGAGAGAGAGGTGAGACCCGGAAGGGGGAATTGGAATTAGAGAAAGGGCGATAGACAATAGTCGTGTCAAGGAGCGATGGAGATGAAGGTTACGATCATCTATTATAGCAACAAGCAGCAGCAGCAGAATACAATGACCAGGGAGACGGGTCAGAGAAAAATGGCTACTGCTCCACACTTAGAGCACGCTATAGGAGAAGATCTGATCCAAGATCTCGGAGCTGACAGTTGTGTCGGAGGAATAAATTTAATAATAATAAATGCCAACTATTATTGATTTTTTTGGAATTAAATTTTTGATTTTTTGGTGGTGATGATTTTATTTTTTCCTAATCGATTTTCGATTTTCTGATTTTCGATTTTCTGACCTCCTCTTTTTTTATTTTTTATTTTCCTGACGCCCCAGTCAGTACCCGCTTGGTATGTATGGTATTCTCCGTATAGCTTACTTCGAGTACCGCAGTATGCGTGTAAAATACACTAGTGACTAGTAGTAGTCACAGGTAGTACCTAGTAGTACTGTAGTAGGGGGGGAGCTAGGTATTAGGCAGGTACCACCTCAGGTAGCCTTCCTCAAGGAGGCAGAGCTAGCCTAGGGGCACAGACCTACTAGGCTAGTCCATTGATTAATTTAGATTGACCTCCATCCATAGCTCTACTACTGCCCTTTTGACGCCCCAGGCTGTAACTATGCGGGCTATATGATGACAAAAAAGAAAATAAGAAATAGGAAAAATAAATATTATCAAATGTCTGGACTATAACCGATCTTTTGAGGCCAAAGTGGGGAAATGTGAGGTTGACGGGCAACTTCTTGCAGTATCTCCTTTGGGTAATTCAGACCCATTAATTGACAGGGGTGAAAGAGAATTGCAAAGCAACCACACGACCAACGGAGGGGCTGGGAGGAAGAAAAAAAAAAGAAAAAAGAAAACAGGGCAGCTATCAGGATCAGTTGCAGCAGTCCCAGAAGCTGGCGTTTCCGGATCGTGGGGAGAGGATTTGCCTAGTGACTGATTCTCTTACCAGAGGATCGGTGTTGCAGCAGGGATCATGGATGATACTATTATTACTGGTCTAGTGAGGCATAGAGATGGGCACCGTACTGTAGACTTGATCCTTTTTTACCTGCAACTAATTTGCCCCCGTCTATTTATTTCTGAGAGATGCGGTATCGAAGACATTGTGCTAGGGACAAGAAGCAGGCTGAGACGTCCAGGGGAACCCATTCCATGAATCGTATCTGTAACATGGCTACCCTGGTTGACACGAGTGCCATCTTACGGTGTGCCACACAGGGCATCTAGAAAGCATGCTATTCACAATGTGGATTTTTCTTGACTACGGCGTTTCTCGGACATCACATCCTGGCCGGTTGATCTACCCATCCATCGCTGATAGTTTAATCCTGTTGGTGACAAACCCTGTCGATAGAGACTAATTGCCTTGACCGGAAAGAATAGTAATGGATGGGGTGGATGAATGAGAAATTCCAACTTTCCGCATCAGCCCAGCTGATCCGACAGATAGATAGGAGCGATGAAACGTACAATAATAGCAGCACGACAGGGAGAATTAATTAAATTTGTGGATGCTTTTCAAACCAGAGAGGGAGGAAAAGTGCGAGCAAGTCTACGGTACCGATCAGTCGGGCGTCGACTAAACGGGAAAATCCCAAGTCTAGCTGGTTTAGTTCACGGCCCTTTTCCGCTTCTTATGGCAGACTGCAGACCATGGGCGATCTATCCACCAGACCCAGTCGACTGCTACAACTATGGACTGGCCCATGCTCGTCAAAGTTCAGGCCCTGACAGGAAAACGGGAGCGGCAGAAACGGTCTGAGAGGAGGTAGGCGAATGAGGATAGGGAGTGGTCATACTGAACCGGATGGATTTCCATGGGTCAGTCAGGCGGGGCGGGCAACCTCGGAATTAGAAATTCTGATGGAGGGGAGAAAAGGAAGGAGGGAAAACGACACAGACACAAAAAGAGCAGGGGACAGGGAAGTAGATTGCCGATTTGAGCAAGATGCGGAAAAATGACAAAGAGCACCCCCGAGGTGGTTGCATAATGGCGTTAAGGTGTACCGAGATCGTGGACAGGCGCCCACACCCCCCCTCTGTCTCCCCCAGGCAAGTTGATAGGCAAAGAGGGCCATTGTAGGCAAAGGATCGAGTCATGGCTTGTCCACTCTAGGTATACATTGCGCTTCATCCATGATGTTGACTATTGAGATGACAATTCCTGTTGCGCATTGTTCACAGCTACCAAATACTGGGTAAGTTTATTCCCCTCACCACAGTTACTATTGCTTGCAGTAATTTAATTCGAGACCATGTCCATCAGCCAGCCATGAACGCTCTCTATCATTATTTTTTCCCACATCCACCCTCGAGTAAAGTACTAGATAGTACTACTACAATACGTAGTTTAACACTCAGTAGGAGGAATTTGTAACCCTCCTACTTTTGGCCTCACCCTTGGTTTGTGGCGCCTATTGGCCGCCGCTAACCCTCATCCACACCAGACGCAGGCTTGATCCATCCTCCACTCCCCGTGGGCCGTTACCCAGAACATGAACCGTTTGAGTGGGGGCAGTGATTGGTGCAGAGCGGCTAGCGTCCTTTGAAGATTTGGAATCTTTTGGCTTTGTCTCATACCCGGTAGGGTTGGGATCGACATGGGGATCGTACGCAATCTCGAATCTGGGCCGGAGTACCTTCGCGCCGGTGCTACCGGCTGCCAGGCATAAGGCAAAAAGCGCACTTACCAGAGATTACCAAAGATGATCGGACTCGTTCTCACCACCGAATCTGTTAGTCAGCTTGGTCATAACTCCTCGAGGGGAACCAATCATAATTGCATATTGCCCTCGGATATCTTTTCTCGCTTTCGTTTCGTTTCTTACACACAGATGCTAAGGGACTAGCTCACTCGATCTGAATCCCTCTGCACCAGAGAGACGGGACCGCTGTCCCGTCTCCTCGGTTCATTGTCGTTTTTTCCTGCATCTTGAAGTCGATCAGGAACGAAGGTCAAGGATTTGAAGTCCATTGGCTCAGGATAATGCAGTGGATGCCCGTGCAGTTAGCTCAGATAGGCACTAACTACTTTTACTGCTATTACTATGCAGCGGGTGACCTCTACCACTCGCCTAACTGGGACGCAACGCTGAACCACATCTCCATCTCCGTATAGAGTAAACAGAAGGGGAAATGGATGGGAGAAAAAAAAAGAGAGGAATGGGTTACTACGTAAGTAGATTCTCTCTCGATCATCCAACCAGCACCCAGTATACAAGTTCCTGAGTCACGTTGACCTGCAGGGTTCTGGCCGGGTAAGGGATCCGCGACAAGACTCACCATTGTAGGAAATGCAACAGAAGTATGATAGATCTCATGGAATCCTCAGGTTCCCCCTTTTCGGGATTGCCCATCAATGTGGCAGAGTGGCCTTCTGCCTCTTCATTGGCTGTTTGCCTGAAGCATGGCCCTCCCAACCAGGTACTAGCCTCACCCTGCTCTGCAGCTACGGAGTGCGTACATAAATTAAAAAAGCCCCGTATATTGTCCTTTTCGCGATGACTTGGGTCACGATCATCCGGGGAAGGTCGGAAGATTCCAAATGAATCGTGACCAACGGAAAGTACCAGTGTCTTACCCCTCCTTGGACCTGGTTTTCCCTAATCCAGACAGAGTAAAGTGCTCGTCAGCTCACTGCGCCGGTACCGTCCCGCTGTCATACTAGGCGGTGGGAATGGAATGGGGTCAACTCGAGAAGCTAAAGTTAACCATCCTACACTATGGGTTGACTAGTATTGTTCGCCTGCCACTCAGCCAAAAACTTTGTCCTCGGAGCTATTGTTCGATCGGATACAACGTTGCTGCGATTGGGCGATCTAGGCTGATCACTCTGTGCTCGATGGAAAGCGCTTGGCGAATCGAAAGCCCTGGTGGTGTGTCCTCGAATCCCAGTGGTGTGGGAACTGGGAAGGAAAGAGAGGGGGGGGAACAATAAACTTCGTCAATTGTTCAAGACGATCGGATCCAGATCATCGTGCAGTCATCTCTGCAGGTCTATCATCTACTCTTCTCGTCCAAACTATTAGCAACTATGAAGGCATCGCCATGTTTTGCCATGCGTCGATTTTTTCTTGCAGTAACTATTGTTCCAGGTCACCACCACCCTCCATCGGCGTCTCCGAGAAAATCTTCCAGGCTTCTATTTTCCCTGCCTAGCCTCCCCCCGAACTGATGGAATTTGATAAAGATTTTCTCCATATGAAGGGGGAGGGTGGGAGGAAATATTCGGGGTCATCCGACCTGTATTGGCTGGATTTGTCTTGTCACAGACTCCCTCTCTTACACTCACTCACTCACTCACTCACTCACTCACTCGCAGCACAGAGCAACAGATGGCCCCCCTCTCCCGCCTTACATCGTTTCGGATGCCAGTGACATACATACGTTATCTTCTTACTGGAATGCTGTGTGGGTAACCAACTGTCACCTTCACCGGCTCAACGGAAATTCAAAGCTCCATAATTTTTTTTTTCATTTAGCAAAGCGCGGTTGACAGAGGTCGCTTACAGGTCAGATCACAAAAGGTAAAGGGAAGAAAAAGGCACCTCAGGGGAGAGAGTGTGCCACGAGTCAAGCCGTTGAACGTCATCAAATCATGGAGCGCGCAAAATAAAATCTACATACTTCTTGTAAAGTAAGGATGGAGACGAAAGAGTGGACTGGACGGTTGAAGTGTAACTTGTTCGGGCCTAATTGTCATCAATACCGCCATACTGGTAGTACCGCAGCTTAGTTACTGAGGTATCAGTTAGTTACCAATTGGTTCCCTCAAAACTCACTCAAACAGGCTAGTAAGCACGAACCCCTGAGGACCTGAACTGCATGACGTGACGAACCACTGCCCCATATCCATTGCTGATTGGTCTGCCAAAATAAGGTATTTGTCATTCTGGAAGCGCGGGGCTAAACCCATCCAGGTAATGATGGTCGGGGAACTTGGGAGGGGGAAGGAGGAAAAAGCGATCTCGGTAGGCCTTGCGACCTCGACAAAAGGACGACGCACTTAGATTAATCTTGATTGAGGCGAGATTAATGCAATTGACAGGTACGATCTGGAGAAATTTGTTTGAAGGACTCGGCTCGCAGTAGTGTTTTAGTTATGCTTTAACGAGGTTCAATGGACAATAGCATTCTCCTTCTTTGGAACTTTTAGTCATTTTTTTATATCCACCCACCCCCTCTCTTTTTTGGATTTGCCTCCACACACGCGCACACACACATATACACACAAAGCTGAACAAGAAAATCAAATCATATTGTGGGCCGGACCGCGAACCAAATCGTCCATAAGCATCCCGTCAACAACAGTTGTGACCCAGTAATATTCAGTGGAAACTGGAAAACTAAACCCACACTACTTACTATACCGTGATACACAACCATTTACCCCCATTACATTCCAGGTCCCCGTTCCATCCCATCCATGTCAATTGTCAACGTCCGTTAACGTATGCTCCCGCCCTCCTGGGCTTACCTCGAATCTACATAGAGAAACTGGCATTACCCCGGGAAAATAAATAAAAACAAAACCCCTTGGTCTCACAAGAGATAGAATAAACCCCCACGACCTCATTCCGGTGTGCTCATTGAATTATCTAAGTATTTACTTAGAACTTCGATAGAAAACCAGGGGAAGAAGTGGCTCTGAGCGGTGTCAAACGCCATCTACGTCGTGGGAGAGGTTACAAGCCTGCCATGTGGACGGGTACTTGCGATCTGCCTACTTAACCTCGTGGTACGGAGTACCGTGTACCAAACGACAAACGGATTTACATACATAGTTACTTACAGAACAATTATACATCACTTTTCCTTACGCAGCTTTTTGAGTCGGTTAGTAGTTACTAGTAACTCTCCATTATTTTTAATTGTACTTCAAAAGAGTCGACATACGTACGTCATTCGTCAGAGATACTACAAAGTACCAAGATGTTCATTAAGCGATCGTCTTTTTGAAAGACCACAGCGGTCCGAAATATATATTTCTGAGGCGGATAGACAACTAACTACATATGACCAATCCAACAGTTGTAAGGTACCACAATCAAATACATACATACTACTACGTGAAAGGGAAAGAAGACAATTTCATCCTCTCCATCTCAATCGCGACCGCACTACAGACCCGGCTGGACGGAAAAGTAAGTAGAAGGAACCGTGACTATTGATTTATCACGAAGGAGGGCGGGAGGGGGCGAGGGCCACAAGAGTCTAAATCCTAGTCAAGAAAAAAGGTAGTAGGAGCGATGATGTACAGTGCTACGACCAACTTACTACTAAGATACTTGCCCGGTCTAGTCTAACTACTTTACTTAACCCCGGTCGATGGTCCCCGATGTACCTTGGCCTTGGGTTGCCAATCAGAGACACGGGAAGTATTTGAGATAAACCCTGGTTGACCCATACCTCTTTAGCGTTGCAGCACCGGGATTCCTGATTGATCTTCCCTGCCACTTTCCCAATGAAGAATATATTCAGCAGTGCCTAGCCACTTGAGTATATTAAATCTTCAGCTCCACGATTTTTTTTTGAAGCGTAATATGGATGTTAATTTTGGTACCTGTCTACTGTGCGCTACTGCTCTAGTTGAATATGATTTTTCTTTTGAGGGGGACAAGGCAGACTTTTTTTGATTCTGATTTTCGGAGTCGCTACTAGAAGGTCAATAGAATATGTAACAGTCCACAAGCGAGCGACAAGACATCTCTCTTCTAAGCGAAGAGCCCGACCGCGACCGATCTTGTGTCCCTCCACACGCACACCGCATCTGCAGGACGTCGTGCAACCGTCAAAAAAGAAAAAGCAGCAAAGAGAGAGGGAGAGGTTGGCAGGGATATCCGACTGCAGGACACCCTGTATGGGGAGGGGGCGCGGGCTTCAGTTGAAGAGTGGAGCGAACGGCTCTCTCGCATCCCGCCGCTGTTTCCTGACTGTCGGGCCTCCAAGTCTGCGAACCTCAAGAGGTCCGAGCACCGCTGTCAGTTAGGGAGTCTTTTGTCTTCCGTGGTTGAGGAGCCAATCGAAAATCAGATATGTAAAGACCTAAATTATTGAGACAACGAGTTTACTACACTGCTATTCATCTTTCTCCTTTGTTAAATGGATGTTCCCATGAAATGTAGAGAAAATAATGCATGCTATTGATAATTTTTCCGCAATCCGTTTCCTTTCTTTCTTTCTTTCTTTTTTTCTTTTTTTTTTTTTTTTACTTTTATCCCATGCGTTTACCGAGTCAGTAGACCCCGTTTGTGTACCACAGTCCCGAACACATGCCCTGTCGATTTATACTGGATGCGAAGATTTCAAACCAGCGCATGATTAAAATCGGGGATTATAGTACCTGGGGACTTTGTAGGAGGATCAATTGTCTTCATTCAGTAATAGTAAACAGAAGAGTGCCATCGTAAGTTACCTACGTCGTCTTGACTAGTGTTGAAACATTCTCGAGGATAGGTCGAGTCCGTACTATGTTGTTGCATCCTTCTCAACCTATCATCCTTGCTTGGTGGCACATCTCTGTCTTTTACCTGGAATATTTATTTTTTGATCTTCTGTTTTCCGTATTCTAGCGTTTGGGTCGCCTGGACCTTGATCCATGGTCAAAAAAACGGTCAAATCCGTCCCGTGATAACCAGGATCGAGACGGGACGGTCCAGATCTAAGGTACGTGTATTCTGTTTATCCTCACCTCAGTCTGATGTCGGAGAATGTGCAATCAATTTCGGTGGTACCCAGTAGGAGGACTCCATCCTTAGCTAGTATGGAGTAGATGGCAGACCCATGACGTCGCGCGGTATCTGATGGAGGTGGAGATTTTGAAAAGAGGGGTGAGGGAGTGGTGAATGTGAAGGGTACATACAGGATGCACGAAGAATTGGCAGGAAAGCCCGTGATTGGATGCCCTCTCTGATCGGGGTTTATGTCTTCCCCTTCGGGGACCATGTGGGTTCCCCGATCCTTCCCAGATGCCCGGCTGGGCATTGCCCCGATTATCTCTTTGGGTTTAGTGTGACAAAGGAGTTGCTGTGCCCCGTCCTCCCGGCTGACCAGGATCCCCACCGGGGGTCGTGTTACCTTACTTCAGCGTCGCGGTAAACTAAACTAAACTAACCTTGCAACTGCTGTATGGAGTTACCGTATCTATCTAGTACTTATCATTACTTAGTAGTACTCCATACCTGTAACCATGTAGAAACAACCAGTTACTTGCTTCACTGCCACCACTACTAAACTCCCCCCGCTTCCATTTCTTACGCTTGCGAAATCCCTTTAAGGGGATAGAGGCTATGATGCAGTGATTAAGGCTACACCGCAGGATGTGTTCAGTACGACCCTTTCGTCATGGATAGTAACGAACTCGGTATCTTATCCTGAGTTCATACGTATGTATACATTTGGAGTCGGGTATTGAACTAGGTATGCCTGTCTGCCAGAGTAACCAGGTAGTTCCTCGTAGATAATTCGATGTATCCATGACGAAGGATGGGTGATAGATACTTTACATGGATAGATAGCATAGGTATACTTGGAATGATGGCTGGTTGTGCCAGTGTAATGCTACGTCTTTCGTCATAGGCGAGACATACACACATTGTAGTCCTATGCTGCTTCCTGACATGGATAGAACGATCTCTCTTCTCCAACTCAACAGAAAATAGCATCCTCACCTTCATCATCCATGTATCTACACGATGTGCTCAGCTGAAGTTACTTGGGTTTTCCTTGTACTACCCCTTCCACAAACTCTGGGGAACTCCATCGCTCATCCTAGAGGTCGGCTACGTCGTGTTGACGCGGCCAGTCACTGTTACTACCACCATGGAAGAGCTGCAGTGAACTCTCTCCAATGCAGCTGACGCCTCGATCCCATGCGTTGGTATGGTGGTGGTGGTGGTGGATTCCTGGGCCAATGCAGATTAATGTGATGTGACGGCACTATTGACTTTTGTCAAGACTGGAATGCAACCAGCTTCGAGTCTTCCTTCGAGACCTGACAAATCGAGTGAGAAACTCTCTTTTCCACCGCCCACACCCTCTTTGATTCCATTCCCAGCGATACTCGTCAGCTGGTAACTGAAGGGGATCACAAGACATCATCAGCATCAGCATGAGCATCGGTGTTGCCCGTTGTGTATCTATCCAAGCCGTTACCAGACCTCGTTCTCCACGGCACTCCCGCTGTCAAAGAAGTTTATTCGTGACCGGTTCCGACGGACAAGTGTGCACCTGCAGCCTAGGTCCAGTGGATGGTCAGAGAGTCACCAGAGTAACATAACAACTAACGCCCTGGGACGGGAGGCCCTGCCACCTGAGCCAAGAGGTGAATCATCAATAGGATGGTTCACGGATTACCGACTGTAGCGAGTGGCAGGAACATCAGTGGGCCTCCGGGCCAACCAGACCAAGCCAGTGCACCCGAATAAACCCAATCTACCCGGTCAAAACTCAATCTTCACGACCCATTCAGCCTTCAGTCCCGGCGCTGAGGTAAGGACCATTGGAGCCGTGGATGTGCCGTCCTCCTCATCCAACCAAGAAGAAGAACCCACGAGCTAGCCGTGTGCCCGGGAACGGCAGCCGCTTCCCTCCTAAGAAGGGAATGAAATCTTGGTCCGTTTCCATGGCCCTGGAGCCACCCGTTCTTCCTTAATTTCCCTTCTTCCCCGTCAACTACTTAGTCGTCTGCGGAGGCTACCACTTTGTAGCAGCCCTCAGATCTATTCTCGGCAAACCCGGGTCAGAAACTGAACTAGGGAGTGTCGAATCCGTTGGTTTGTCGCACCACTGGCAATGGGGTCTGATGGATCAATCGCTTGCTAACATCAGGCGGGGGAGTACTGAGAATAGGAACGCTGGAAACAATGGCGTCGCACTACTTGTCCCTAAGGATCCAGGGTTAAGCTTTGGCCTCAATCACTTTTTTTGCCCTCAAAAAGGAAGAACCCACAAAGGTAACCGAGACACCAACGAGGGAAAAAGAAATAAATGAAAAGAGGGTCTGGAACGGCAAATTCTCTGCACAAGCCGTCCTACGATGACTTTTGACGACCGTGCATTTGCCGAGTCGGCGTCTACGTACGGCTCCATAACGAACTACTCCGTCAGAGCCACCTCCACTACTCTCAACTCCTCTTTAGGCAACCCTCCCCCTCTTTGGCGATCCGCTCCTGGCACTCCAATCGAGCCGTCAGGGAAGACTTCGGGAGTATACCTGCCAGACGGTACGGAAGGGAACAAATAAGGGGAGGGTGAAGATAGCAAGCGATGCGACGGTGCCCACCAGGACCCATGATATGCACTGCACTGGCCGCTTTAAGTCAATACTTCCGGAGCTACAGTGGCTAAGAAAACTGATTGAAGCGTGAAG
This sequence comes from Aspergillus brasiliensis CBS 101740, assembly GCF_001889945.1. Lineage (NCBI taxonomy): Eukaryota > Fungi > Ascomycota > Eurotiomycetes > Eurotiales > Aspergillaceae > Aspergillus > Aspergillus brasiliensis. Next base: position 2,435,396 of record NW_027137444.1, on the reverse strand, counting down.
AAACTGCAATGGCTGTATACTTCCACGCGAGGCCTTTCGATTCGCTGCCAACTTTTATGGTTCACTAGACGCAGCAGTCATAGCTCTCTGCACAGACTTCCACTTTGTGACATTGGTACTTTTTCTGGGGGCCAATCGATTCCGTTCGTATATCCAACGGTGAGACGGCCTAACCCACTTACTGTCCTTATGGTTGGAAAGCAGGAAGCGACTAGGGAAGAACACACAAACTCTGTTCAGTCTGGCTAAATTCCTGCGTCTTCCCTGTTTCCGCCTATTACAGATCTAGAAACTATTCCCTCCTATTGATGAATCCACTCTTCTGTGGCTGGGCTGAGCCATACATACATTCATACCCTTTTCTTTTTCTGCTAAAACCCATCCTTGGGGTATGTGGCTAAGCTGGGCTCAATTTTGTGGCTACGCTTGGGGGCCACTAGAGACATCCTCATGGAGACCCTGTTCGCCACTAGATAGATCAAAGTGGAAAATGAAGTAATCTAAGAGAGCTTCCAGACTCATCTTGTAGAATGTTCGCTACCTCTCTAGTCTTCGATAGTGGCCCTCTATTGCCATGAGATTTCCAGTCGTCGAAGAAGCATCCATGCGACTTGCTTGCTTGCTTGCTTTTCTTCCTTGGCGAGGCTAAAAATGAAGCAAAGGAGGGAGAAAAAAGAAAAAGAAAGGAAAAGAAGTATTTGAAAAAGAAAACGAAAAGGGTCATTCAAGTCGCCTCTGGATTCGTCATTTGCCCCTCCCTGACTAACTAACTAGTTACTGCTGCTGCTGCTGCTGCTGCTTCTTCTTCTCGATGCAACTTTGGCTACTATATCCCAGCACCAGCAAGCACCAGCACACTTACTGTAAGCTTTCTACGAAGTAGTTAGTCCAGTTCATCACATACATACACGAGCTGACATATTGGATTTGTGTTATAGTTACTTAGTGGGGATATTACTGAGCTTCTTCTTCTCTCAACAATTTGCAACTTGATTTCCATTCATCTCAAACCCTGCTCATGCGTCGGATATACCTCCCGTCGATACATCCATTCATCACATCCAGGCAACCCAATTCAACCTAAAGCCACAACTTGAAGCTACTATCCATGAGTCTCAAACCCTGACAAATACCGGCATCGTCTCAATCGGACACTCCACTTGAACCTCCTTCCCTCCCTCATGGATCACATCCTGACCCCAAATCTTCCACGACGCCCCAGCCGGCAGATACACCTCGATAGATCGCTTCCCTGCCTCGAACACCGGCACAACAAGGTACTTCGAGCCATAGAGATATTGTGTCTCCACGTCCCATGCCTTCTTATCGGCCGGGAACTCATAGAACAAGGTTCGCATCAAGGGGGTTCCTTTCTCGTGGGCCTCCTTCATCAACTCCCTCGTGTAATCGCGCAGCTCCTCGCGAATCCCAATGTACTTTTTACAGATTTCGTAGACCTCCTCACCATAGGACCAGATTTCATTGTCGGATCCCGAATCCGTGGGCCGGTTCTCGGGCTTGGGTTCCCGATCGCCATGCAGTCTCATCACAGGACAAAATGCCCCCCATTGGAACCAGCGCGTGAATAGCTCCCGGAACGCTGGGTCCGAAGGATCGCCTCCATGGAAGCCCCCGATGTCTGTTGTCCACCAGGGGATCCCTGCCAGACCCATGTTTAGCCCGGCCGCTAGTTGGTTGCGGAACGACGACCACGAGGACGCTATGTCGCCGCTCCAAACTAGGGCGCCGTATTTCTGGCTCCCTGCCCACGCGCACCGCAGGAGATTGACGATATTGCTCTGCCCCGCGGATTGCATGCCTTCGTAGAACCCCCGCGCGTATTCTTTCGGGAAGATATTCCCAATTTGGAGGTTGCTGCCGGCGTGGTACCGGTAGAGGTCGAAGTCGTACACGGAGTACTCGGGTTCGGCTTCGTCGAGCCAGAATACTTTGATGCCCTTGTCGTAGTAGTTTTGTTTCGCTTTGGACCAGACGTATTCTCGGGCGGACGGGTTTGTGGCGTCGAAGTGCGTGATGTCGCCGTTGCATTGCATGGAGACGCGGAGGCCACGGTCGTGTCGGATTAGGAGGCCCTTTTCGAGCATTTCTGGGTAGTTGGTTGATGCGTTTTCGACGGTTGGCCAGACGGAGACCATTAGCTCGACATTCAGAGATTGAAGTTCTTTGATCATGGCGTCTGCGCAGTGGTGGGTGGTGTTAGTTGTTGCTAGGGCTTGTATACGTGGAGGACTTACCGGGATCCGGCCAGAATTCAGGATCGAAGCTCCATTCTCCTTGATGCTTCCAGTGGAAGAAGTCAACGACTATAAGGTCCAGCGGTATGTTCCGTCGCTTGTATTCTCGTGCGACGCCAAGAAGCTGCTCCTGGTTCCAGTATCGCAGCTTGCATTGCCAGAACCCAAGGCCGTATTCGGGCATCATCGGCACATAACCAGTGACTTTGCTATACGCTTCCTCAATCTCCGCCGGGCTGTCTCCTGCTACGACCCAGTAGTCGAGCACCTTGGTAGAGTATGCCTCGAAGCTCATGGTATTTGTCCCCAACACAGCTCGTCCGATAGCCGGATTGTTCCAGAGGAAGCCGTAGCCAAGGGAGGAAAGCGCGAAAGGAACGCTGGCTTGAGAGTTTCGATGCGCTAGCTCGATGTCCACACCCTTGAGGTTGAGGAAGGGCTGTTGGTACTGACCCATTCCGTAGATTTTCTCTTTAGGGTCCAGCGACTCGAATCGCATGGTTAGGTGGAAGTCTCCTCCTAGGATTGGTCGCAACTCGCGAGCTTCAACCTCTAGAGCGCTGCATTTGGGATCCTTGAGATCGCGACGATTGCGAGCGTATTCTTCGAGTAGTTTGTCTCCTTTCTGGTTGTAGACTGTGATCTTTCCGCGCTGTGATACTGTGGCTGTGATTTTGCCGTTGGTGATGCTGGAGTCTTTGTGCTCTTCAATGCTTATAGCAGGCTCGGTTGAGGTGAGCTTAGAGGATAAGGCCCAGTCTTCAGTCGGCATGGAAGCCAGCTTGGTAGCTCTCACTCGAAGGGCATTGTCACCCCATGGCTGTATCCAGAGGAGATGGTCGTCGAACCGGAAGATGAGTTTGTTATCCTCGGCGTAGAGCATTGTGATGATGTGATTGTCTGGATCGGTATGCGAAAAATGCAGTTTCTGAAGGCCACAAGGGTAAGGGAAGGGTTCTTTGTTTTTAAACCTGTCAGTCTAGAAAAAGAACTGAGGGGGGTGTTTGAACATGCTGTACCATTGCAGCCCCCCACGATGACCGGTCTAACCCAAGATCATTGACACGAACAGTAGGGAAGATGTGGTCCAATTGGGAGGCGAAAACAATGCATCCTGCTCTGGCCGCATCGCTGCCTGCGTCACAGTGTCACCAATGCCACTACGGGCATGCTGCCGACCAGCTTCACCTTCGTCCAGTAGGAAAGGCAGAGTTGAGAAACGATTGCTCTAGAGCGTGTGAGTTGTTCCGGCCAAGAGACCGGAAGCCTTTTGAATCCACGAATGGCATGCATTGGGCTGGAATACAGGAATATAGCCTAATGTTAACCGCCACATTCCTTTAGTGAGGAGGAGTAGTAGTAGGTCCGGGGTAAGTTCAAGTTGATATGACCAGAAGCGGGGAAGGCGGGAACACAAGATTTCATCTGGACAATCCCCGGTCAAGATTGCAATAAGGCTATCTTGACTCGATCCATCAGTGCACATTTGCTCGATTGTTAGGATGATATACAACATAGACTATTATCTGGGAGGTGGAACGGATTCACGGTTCTATTTTCAAGAGAAGCTAGCGTTAGCCGTTGTTGCTGTAGACGGTCCCAAATGCAAGCGGGGATCGATAGACTACCATGCTCGCTCCACATTCCTGATCAGTTGCAAGTCCATGCTAACCGATATCTACGAGTGGCATTCTATATCGCCGTGGCAAGGTGCAGCAGGAACGTCGGGACGACGATCCGGTAAGGATATCAAGTAGTCTGTGGAGCAGACTTGCCAGTCTATAACGGCAACGGCGGGAATGACAACAAAACCAGAAGCAATGCAATAGCTCCCATATAATCGATGAGTGACTCTTCCGGAGCTCCGGTGGGGGTACCCCGGATTTTAGCCGGGCCTGGCCGTTTGCTAAACGGTGGGACAGAGTCAAAAGTGACTTGATAGTTGAGGCACCATTTGATAATTATCTGCTATGGTAGTACGTGGTGTGGTGTACCGTTTGGAGGCTAAATGAGACTGCCACCGGCAGGATAAAAGCAAACGGAATATATCATCGACAACAATGTATAATACTATAAGATAGCATCATGCTCATGTAGACCAACGCCGTTTAGAAGCAGGCCATTATCCCCCAAAGCAGGCCACTCAGTCTCGTCGTACCCTTGGACTAAACAGAGGGACAATAAAGCTGGAAGCATGGGATCAAATTTCATCAGTAGACACTGAACACAGAGAGGAGAGCCATGCTCGCTTTTGTCACACCACAAGTGTCATCAAATGAGGCGATAATGACGGGTGATCGAGGACAGTAAATTCATACAGCTTTCAGTGAGACACGATCAACTAAGCGACCGCCACGGCTCTTTCTTGCATCAGGGTTCCCAAGTTTGACTCAGCTTCAGGGCGATTCTATTTACAATGGAGAAAGGCTGGCACCACTGTCATGATAGGATTGTTCTAATGCTGGTAACAGTGTTGCTTCAAGGTCAGTTGTAGGCGGTAACAGACGAGCCTAATACCTTTGTATCGTTTGAAACAATCAGTTCACGAATATATCATAACCTCAATTTGAAGTCACCAAGAGCACCGGTGCGCAGCAGCTCACAGCTTCAGCCATGTGTTGCTGCTTGACACGAAGGTCGTCATTGTCGTGCTGATCATCATCCATCGTCATGGACAGCACTCGGCTACCTGATCAGTCTAACCTGCTTTATAAAAACATGTGAATGTCGACAGATAAGCGCGCTCTTGCAAATACATCAATAGTGAGATTCAGATGAAGTGATCATCAAGTTGAAAAGAGAGAGAGAGAGAGAGGGAGAAAGAGCATCGGCATCATCGCCTGCGGCGGCGGCGAAACTCCGCCGGCGGCTGGTCCGGGCGGTGTAGAAGACAACTTCCTTTCGGCTTCACTTTGAGATCATCTCAGCCTCCTCGCCGCCCCTCTTCTTCCTGTTTCATTGCCATCGAGCTTTGTCAAAGGTATTTAACTTAAATTTCACATTGGATTTTGGCATAGCACTCAATACCCGTGTCTTCCGACAGAGTCGCCTCCCTCAATGGAGGTAGCCAGCACGCAACAGCCTTCTCTTCAACTAGACGCCTCCAACGCTGCCCCCGTTGCTGACACAATGGACGCCTCCATGGATATTGACATGGACATTGACCTTGGACCCCTCCCTGAAGCAGAACCAATTGAGACTGTGAGTATACCTTCGCCCGATCCACCTCAGATTCCAATCGTTCACTTCTAACGTCTTCGTCGAATTGTCCAGGAACAAACTCTCGTGGCAACGACTGCTGCTCAAGATGGAGCTATCGATCCTCTTGACGAGGAGGCGCAGTGCGAAAAGGTTCATATACGCGGTGTAGACGAGTTGACGACAGATAATATCAAGCAATTCGCCGCCGAACACTTCACCTTGGAGGAGCCAATCCGGGTTGAATGGATCGATGACACATCGGCGAACCTCTTATACTCTTCGACGGAGGTTGGTCTCCAGGCTCTGTCAGCATTTACGCAAGTTAGCGAGGAGGAGGACGCATCCACATTGCCCGCTTTACGGTTACGATCCGCGAAGCTCCTGTCTACGCACCCCGACTCGGTGCTCCAGGTTAGGTCGGCAGTCAAGGCGGATCGCAAAAAGCCCCGCGCGCACGAAGCCAGTCGGTTTTATCTCATGCACCCTGAACATGACCCTCGGGAACGCTTGCGACGAGAACTCGCCGCCGACAGACGACGCTCGGGAGGTGGAGACGACAGCGATGGGGATTACAGACGAAGACGGTTTGACGGTCGAGAACTGCAACGCCGGAGAGACCGCGATGTGGGCGAGAACTTCAGTGCCAACATGTACGATGACACGACGCCAGCCAGCCGCGATCGCTCGTCGGACCGCAGTCGCGAAAGGCGGGGAAGGCGAGGAGGCCGCGATCTATTCCCACAGGAAGAAGGACGATTGTCTGGTCGCCTTCGCAACCGTAGCGCGTCACCCGGTCGGGATACACTGATGGAAGGCGGGTATGCTGAGGACGATCGGCAGGATCGCAGACGGTTCCGCGACCGGTCGCCCCAGCTCGGCCGCCGCAATGAAGGCAAGGAGCTCTTCCCATCTTCAGGAGCCAAGACCAGCGATGCGAATGCGCGGGAACTCTTCCCAAACAGGACGGCAAAAGAACTCTTCCCGCAGAAAGTTAGCAACCATCGGCGGTCAGACGCAATTGACGCTGCGGACGAGACGGCAGATCTGTTCTCGCGGAGGATTTCAGTGCCTCTTGTGGATGGGAGTCAAGATCAACAACCCGCGCGCCGAAAGCGAGACATTGAGCTTTTCCCTGAGGCGACCGAGACAAGCGGGCTCAACATCCGCGGGGCAGCAAGGCAGGATCAGGGGATGTCGATTCGTGGTGCCGCAAATGGCATCTCCATCAAGGGTCGGGGTGCGTCTGTTCGCGAATTGTTCCCTAATAAGTACGGTTCCAACGCAGGAAAGGAACTGTTCTCCGATAAAATTGAAGGGCGAGGAGGGCCACGTCGGAGAGCGGAGGACATGTTCGGCTGAGAGCTTAGCTTCGGGTCAGGCCTTTGGAGAGCATTTCCTTGTTTTATATACTTTCTATTCTTTTGTACTTCAGCCTATACCAAATGAGAACATCCTACCTCTCCACTAGATGCGGTATCTTCATTTAAATGTAGTGCTCAGGTGGCTAGTAGTTTGCGCAGGTCACTTCATTTAACTCGTCGGAAACATAGATCTGGCCCGAGTGGAGCGATGGAGCTAGCACCACTACTAGTCCGATATATATCTTCAAATTCCCAAGGTATCGCTCGACAAAGTACATTCCGTTGCTCAACCCCAGCCCAACCTCCAAGATGCCACCCCCATCGCAAGACATTCCACTCGCCAGTACCCTTGTGGCCCGTTTCCTACGGACAAACCATTACATGCAAACTCTCAAAGCTTTCCTGCAAGAAGCGGGGCTTCCGTCCGACGCGGGAGAACAACGCGGCAAAGATGATACGAACAACTGGACCATCGAGAACGTTCTCGAGGAGAAGAAAGCTTTCGACCAAAGCAAAAGCTTTGAGCGATATGGTGAGAGTGATAAGGAAAAAGACATCTGGACCGTTCCAGGTGTGTATAACTCCTCCATGCCCCGCTACAAGCTGAATCTGACTTGCTATCACAGCACCAACTAAGCCCAACATCATCCGAACGCCAACGTCTTCAAACCTATTAGCATGCTCCGTAGAGCAATGGCAACGGCCAGATGCGCAAGCAGAGCTGTATCTGATAGCCACTGGCGCAGACAGACACCTCCATCTCTTCCAAACATCCACTGGCCATGACCTCGTCCAGTCATTCACGGGCACATCAGAGGCTCCAATTCTATCGTACATCCCGATCCAGGATGGGAGATACATCCTCATGACCAATATGTCTGGCCAGCTTCTTCTCCAAAGAGGCGCAGACATTATAGACCGTCGTAAAGACCACGCCAAATACGCCGTCAAAGTCATCGCCTTCGAGCAAAGAAACAGCAACGAAGCAGACACCTCTTCCACCTCTACGACAATCTGGATCGCAACCGCAGGCTGGGACTCCAAGGTCTTCCTCTACCGCATGCAAATAAACGCGGAAGAATCACCATCAACGACAACAACAACCCCTACGCAAATCGGTGACCCCATCGCCTCCATCCCACTACTCTCTAACCCGGAATCCATCCTCTTCACCACCCACATCGACAACCCCCAGGACCTAATCCTCCTCGTCTCCCGCAGCGACTCAACCAATCTATACTACTACCATGTCAAACCATCGGCGGCCTCAACCACCGGGTACGAATGCCCTTTAGTCGGCAAACAAAACCTCGCCCCGCACTCCAACGCCTGGGTCGCCTTCTCCCCCTCCTGTCTGGCTCTCAGCCCGCATGACCCGGGTCTCATCGCCATCGCAACTTCCACTCTTCCGCATATGAAAGTCATGATTGTACGGTTACTGTTTCCCTCATCGGAGAGCTTGGATAGAAGTTCGGCGGAGCAGGAACAGGAGCCAGCAACGCAAGCGGCGCAGGCGTTCGCTGCCCTGTCGCTTCAGAATCGCGAGGACGCGGCTATCTTGATCCAGGCGAATACGTTTGCGCCGCAGACGGCGTACTCGACGCCGCAGGTTGTGTGGAGGCCGGATGGGTCGGGAGTGTGGGTTAATGGGGATGATGGGGTTGTGAGGGGGGTGGAGGTGAAGACGGGGAAGGTTGTGACGTTGTTGAAGGATGGGCATGAGGTTGGGAGTAAGATCAGGACGCTTTGGGCGGGGTGGGTTGATGGTGAGAATAGTGGTGATAGGGAGGAGTGGTTGGTTAGTGGGGGATTTGATAAGAGGTTGGTTGTTTGGAAGGTTGAGTGATTATATAGATAGGTATGGTATATGGGATCCGATCTACAGGAAACAGATTCATGGTATTTTTTTTGAAATCGAAATCAATTCACTTATCAACCTACATGGCCTACAAGGTAATATGTAGCCCTCCGTCCATGCACCCTCTCGCCATGGTAGAGCAAAAGCAAAGGGTGTTTGGTAATTGGAGGGCATGGGTGTCTTCTCTCGGCACGTTAAAAAATCCTTCAGCAAGCGCGCATGGAAAAATAAGCACGAAGCTGTACACACATATGCCTGTTTTCATCACCAACTTCACACAAAATCAATCAACCAACCAACCCACCATACTACGGTATCAAAACCGCACGTCAGAAAAAGCAAATGAACCACCAGCCCACGGGAGGTAAATGGAAGCCCAGGAAAAGCAACACACTAGAGAACCGAATCCATTTGCTTTATGTGACAAGCCCGGTCTTGTTGCGGGGGAAACCCAACGGGACATGACATCCTCATTCCATGTGTAATGTACTTTTCTCTCTCGACGGGTGCTTCTGTTGTCGTTCGTTGTGTTGGGTCGCACGTAGGAAAGGAAACAGAGCAGAGCAAATCAACCAACTCAAATCGCTTTCATTTCTTTTAAAACGTTTCTATATTAGTTGGAAGTGAATTTATGCGATCTCGCGCTTGCCCTCCTTGCGCTCCTTCTGTTCAGGTTGTTAGTGTCGATTTCCTTTCGGCTTCGCCCAACAAGTTTATTCTTCTTGTTGGATCGGTCACACAGAAAAACGTACCAGAGCCTTGGCGGTTCCGTGGAGAGCGTGTCTGTGGTTGCGGCGGAACTTGGGGTCAACGCCCTTGAGGGAGGGGTAACGGTGGGTCTTGGGCTTCTTGATACTGTTGATTGTGGAAGAAGGCGATGGTCAGTGTTCCGATCTCTCTCTTTCTCTTTCCTGTGTTCGGGTTTCTCGTTGTTGATCATCGAGGACGAATATGCTGGGATGCTGGATATTGGCCCGATATCATCCATCACCAGGGCGAGGTTTATATTTCTCCTCCACATCATCCGTTCTCTGAGCCCCTCTTGATCTGTCGAAGATATCGCCCTCTATCCAACATCGCAGTATTCGTCCTCTGGCGTTTCGTGTGTGGAACTCTTGGAACAGAGAAAGGGTGGGAAGAAAATCGGCTTATAATACGCACCCGTTACGGTGAGCCTTCTGGCTGTTGTGGTGCTGAGACGCGTTCTTGGACTCTGTAGAAATTCATGTCAGTCATACATAACTCCTCTAGAAAGATAATCGATAATCGCATTTCCCGGGCAGGAGAAACGGGAGCATCGCAATTAACGGGGATTTGGAATAATTTTTGGTGCAAAAAGGGGGTTCACGTACTCGCCATCTTGTCGGATTTGTCGCAACTAACAGACGGTTGACGAGGAGTTGGCGGGTGAGGTTATCCTGAACGGAGCGGAAGGCCAGAGTCCCCAAGGCAGGTTCGGCTAGGGCTGGTTTTCTGTGGGATTTCGCTTACCGAGCACGGCTAGCGTCCTGCCCGTGTCTCTTGATTCACTGTAGGCCTACTTATCTAGCTACTACTTGGGGGGACTGTCCCGGCTTAGGGCCTAGATTTGTCCTTGATATTGATTGTTGATTGCTAACTACATTAACTTATTTACAGTGCTAGGTTGTGCTTGCTACTTCAATACTTTCGTGGAGATGGTGGCGCATTGTCTGTAACGGGGACACCATTGATACCTGAGGCACAAATAGTCCCGTGATTGATGACTAACAACACGGTGAACTGTTGATGAATTCAAAGCCGGGGAATGGCTTCTATGAAGTACGTATTGACCAGAGGTCTGAATGTCAAACACAGAAAATATATAGTTGGCAAACCAGGTAATCACTAGCACTGTCCGGTCGATGTCGATTCAAATCGGAGGTATGGATGGACCTGCGGTCCATAGTTATGACGACGGGAATGTTGACAGCCGTATATCACGTGATATTGATATGGACCCCAGTGATGGACACATGCAGACTTGGTCGGGCTTCGGTATGACAGTGGTGACATTGATAATGGCTGTCTTATCTCCTATTCTCTTAGCCATCTAGATTGCTTTGACCTTCCCAGCTTGTAGGACTCTGTAGCATATGCTTATAAAGATTCGCGGTGTTAACACCACGTCTGGCCGGTAGTTTCACGTCAGGGATGCATAGATAGGAGCCAGAGACTCTTAGCAGAGGCATCTCCGCACACCCAAAGTCAATAGCCGGAGCACAAGAAGCAGTCAAGCGTTGTCCACGGTCAACACAGCAACCGAGTGCGGCGGTCTTCTGTTGGCGCGTGGCCCACCACGTGACCGCCCGAGCCGCTAGGGAACAACCGGCATCCGACTTCGACCTTTGCATCTCCCAACTCAGGTTCAAAGAGGGATACTATTACCACCCACCCCCTTCGTCCATTGCAAGATGAGCTCTCTCCGCTTCGCTCGCTCTGCCTTCAGGGCTCGTCCCTCCGCTCTCCGCGTTCCTCTCCAGCGCAGAGGTTACGCCGAGGCTGTGTCGGACAAGATCAAGCTTTCCCTGACCCTTCCTCACCAGGTACGACTCCGATTCCGTTGAGCGCCTCTGTGTACCAGCATGGATGTTTGATACTGACAATTTATTCCTCCAACAGTCCATCTTCAAGTCGACCGGCGTGTATGTAGCCTCGCATTCCCAATAGGTCGAACGCATTGGACGACCGTCGTTCACCCTAGACCGCCCCATACTTACGAACCTTTCCATATAGTGTTCAGGTCAACATCCCCGCCGAGTCCGGAGAGATGGGTGTTCTCGCCAACCACGTTCCCTCCATTGAGCAGCTCAAGCCCGGTCTCGTTGAGATCGTTGAGGAGGGTGGTGCTAGCAAGAAGTTCTTCCGTACGTCCGACCAACCGTGTTCATATCTGTGCCGCGGGCCGGGTTTCTCCAGATCGGCCGCTACACATCGTGTCTAGGACAAGGCTGACATGACTTTTTATGAACATTAGTGTCTGGTGGTTTCGCCGTTGTCCAGCCCGACTCCCAGCTGAGCATCAACGCCGTCGAGGGTTTCCCTCTCGAGGAATTCAGCATTGACGTAGGTCTTAAATCGATCCGTGCTTTAGACTGCGCCCAGTGCTAATCAGTCAATCCTCACCACAGAACGTCCGTTCCCAGATCGCCGAGGCCCAGAAGATTGCCAACGGAAGCGGCAGCGAGCAGGATATTGCTGAGGCCAAGATTGAGCTTGAGGTAAGCCAAACACTACTTAACAAGGTTTGAAGCGGTCTAACTGACGCCCAAAAACAGGTGCTGGAGAGCCTGCAGGCCGTCCTCAAATAGATACCTGATGTACATATCCACTCGCGACTTCAACTTTGAACCTGTAGAATTATAGCAATTCTCATGAAACATTTTTGCATGGTTTTGGCGCAGATGTCCATAAATAACTAATTTCCAAGATTGTCTGGCTGATAAACCGGCTGCTGATGCCTTTTGCGGCTGCCGGCCTGGATCGCACTTTCCGACATAGCCGAGGAGAGACCTTCTCTTTCATCTTCCCTTTCCCTTCTACTCGCTTTCATCTTGCCCAATACCTACCTCCGACATACTGGCCTTTTTGACCTCCTAACTGACGCCGAAGAAGCAGATGACTAACTTCTGGAGTGGCTATGACGCCGCCTGCGTTCACTAAGCCAGTTGCTATCATGCAGGAGTCCAAGTCCAGTGGCCCAGAACCTCCCTTCTGTCGGGGATCGGTCAATCTCCAGAACTCTTCGAGTCGACTCCAGCATAAACCATTAGAAGATCATTCTGCCCGCCCAACCATGACCCGCAGCGATTCTCATGATACTGATGCTTTTCACATATTTCCAATGGACGTGGACAAAGAACATCCGACGAACCATTTAGCCTCAACATGCAAGATGTTGGAAACTTTGTCTGATAAGGACACGGCGATCCATCAAGGAACGCCTGGTCTATTTGATGATACATTTGCTTTTGATAATTGGTATGAGAGCACAACTGGACCTTACGGTAAATCAGGCCGGGATACTCCGTCTCCAACGAGACCGGAAAAGAACTCCCTCGTTATCTTGAACGAGAAAAGCTTATCTGAACGCAATAGTCGCGGCCCTGTGGAGAGACCAGCGTGGAAACCACCTAGGCCCCCTAAACCACGGTTTTTATCCCGCGTTGATGTTGCCGGCTCAGAGACATATGAAAATGCAACTCCGTGTCCGATGCCTGCCTCGAGAGACGGCCCTGTGGATCACAAGTGGCTAGCACCTAGAGCGCAGCTGTCAACCCCCCTGGGTTGTTCGAGGTCTCGTATCCGATTGGCCAACCGAGCAATCTTTCTGCAAGGTACGGATACTGATATCAGCAAGCGACCAAGAGGACCATGGAGTGACCCCAAACTCGGCCTATCTCGATACCTGTCCCGACCCGCCAAACGTGAAACTAAGTCTCACCTTATCAAGAACGACCTGAGCGGGTCATTCCCCGCCCCCTTGCCTTCGATTGACGGCTTGCCATTGCGCCATGATTTAAGGATTGTCAAACCGAGGACTGCCAATATATATGCCCAGAACCGCAGTGACACCTTGGAAAGCCACCAGGAGGTACAAGAGTCAAGTCTGAAGCGCATTATAAACTGGTTTGGGAAGCTACTTAGCTGGGATTCGCACTTGTCGAAGCCGAAGGAACGAAGTGTTGTTAGTATGTCCTTAGTTGGGCAGCGATCACTTCAGCACGCACATTCTGGATTCACATCCTACGAATTTAGTGTAAGTATCAATTGGCCAAACACGTCGGGGTCTATTGAATTCCGTCAAGGACAAGTGATCAACCTACCTGCTTCTCCAAACAAGGCTACCCGTCTCTTCCGGGCCGATATCACATTGCCGCATTTCGCTACGCGGATTCTCGTGAGCTTCTGTACCGTCTTCCGGAGCCCCATGTCAAAAGAAGTGGTGGCTATCTTTGTGCAACTATTCATGAGATTCGTCGGACTTCCAGTATTGTATGTCTTGAAGAGGTTCAGCATCAACTTGACCATTCACCAAAGGGAATCTGCCACGACCTAGAGCGCAAGAGATCAACCTATCAACCTGCGATTGCTCGATCAACGGCTTAAATGATACTCAGCTCAAAGACGTACGATAAAGGAACAATGCGGTGCTCGGTAATTTGCTATTGACGATACATTGCAGACGTACATGATAACACATTTTATTTTCATTAAGTACAAGAAAGCAGCGCAATACGAAACGACACGGCAACCATTATATGCAGGAACCGGAGAACAGACGAGAAAATCACAGTCAAAGGAGCACCGACTCCTGCTGCTTATGAGCTTAGCACTGTCCATTCTCTCATAGCAGTATCTTATCACAGAACCATAGCCAAATAAATCAACAATTCATGTTCATTTCCTTGCTCATTGCAACCAATTTGCATGGCTGCTTTCATAGCGTCATTACCGGACATCACCAAACAAGAAGCTCTTTTCGAGCACAGAATATCTTTCACCAAGCACGAGGCATAGTTTCCAGAAGAACCAACAACCAAGATAGCGAGTCATTGGCACTTGTACATCGTAGCGTATTTCAAGATTGACATGAAGGGGTAAAATCAGAAGAAACAAATTCATAGAGAGGACGCAAACACCAAAGAGAAAAAGGGCATGAAATCATAAGGTTGCTATACAGGGAAAGAGGAAGGAGGAAAAAGAAATGCCATGGGTTATAGCAGCAGATGCTATTTCATCAAGTGAATTCCACACCATGCTGTTGTCTTTCTTGACGCGCACGAGCTCTCTCCGCTCGTCTTCGTCGACGATTGCTCGCGTAGTCTCCGCTCGCTTCCGTGCCAGTAAATGTACCGGGGGATGCGATACTCCCTGTGCCATAGGGATGGCTAGATGGCACAGGGGGCGGCGGGGGAGGCGGCATGTGGCTCCCATTCTGAGGAGGTGGTGCGTAGTAAGTGGACGTTGCAGGAGGCATACTTGATGATGGAGCGGCAGAAGTTGCTGGGAAGCCTGATGAAGCTGCCGCGGCGGCCGCCTGCTCTCGTTGCATCTGTTCCTGTTGCTGGCGTTCTAGCTCCTCGACACGGCGCCAGCGGTCGCGCGAGCCTCCTTCGTTTCCTGATAGTGAACTTGCACTGCCGGCGCGACGACGGGAGTTCCTTCGCTCTCTTCGTCTCGCTTCCCGACTGGCGGCGGCTTCCTCGTCCGTTAGTCTCCGGAGAGTAACGTGGCGGCCATCATTGTGCATTTTCACTTTGACAGAAACAGGGGGAGATGCGATGGGATCACGGTGGCGGCTGCTACTCCTGGGTCGACTGCTGCTTCGGTGACGGCTGGCGCTGCGACGGCGATGTGCGGATGATGCAGCACCTAGGGCTGTTCCTGCTGCTACTCCCGAGGCGAGCTCCGTAGGGCCGTGTGTAGATGCTGCAGGTCCTGGATATTCCGATGCTGCTGCAGGTGGGACTGGTGGCCCTGGTGCCGGCGGTATGTCTGAGCGTGCACCGTCCACTGCTCCGGATGCCATTGGGGGTCTTACTGCTGAGACGATGGACTCGCCGTGCGGCGGACCACGGGGTGGACGGGACAGGTCAGTTGAAAGGTCCGTGGCTGTGAATGATGCCGGTCTGTCACGTCTTGGGTAATAGCCCTCTCCGGGGTAATGCCGCTTGCTGTTTGCCCGGGCTAGCCGCTCGTCTTCCATCTCCCGACGGCGCATCTCTTCCACGCGACGTTGTTCTGCATCGCCCTTGCGGCGCGAGAAGAAGCCCTTGATCGCTGCAAATGCCCCTGCTCCTAGCAGGGCGTCTCGGAGTCCGTGTGATGGCCTTCGCGGGGGAGCTTCGGACAGATACGTGCTGGTTAAAAGGTACGACGAGCCTGGACTTTGAGGCCGGCTTAGAGGTCGACTTGGCGGTCTGCTCGGGGGCCTACTCGGAGGTCTGCTGGGAGGCCTGCTCGGTGGGCGGTTAAGAGGTGTATGCGGCGTGGGCTCCGGTCGCCGCCCATCTTCCAGTCTACTCAAGCTTTCTTCCGTCATACTGTCGCTTCGAGTATGGGCTCTGCTGTATCGGCCGGACTCCGTGTCATCATCTCGCTCGCGTCTCCTGTCAAAGAACTTCTTCGCAAGCCAAGCACCACCGCCAATTGCGCCTAATTTCAGAAGCAAGTTCCCTTTTCCACCTCGCCGGGGGCTCCCATCAGAAAGCTTTTCGTCTGAGTAGCTGGTGTGGGATTCATCGTAATCGTGTGGTCTGCCTCTGGAACGACGCCTAAAGAGCGAAGCTAGGCCGGCCCCAGTCGCTCCTGCGGCAGCCATGGGTCCGAAGCTACTCCGGCGATGGTCATCGGCAGCTGAGGGCCCTGAGACATAGCTGAGTTGGCTTTCGTATCCGCCGCCCTCCATGTGATACCCTTCTGTATCGTATAGATATGACAGCACAAAGAACACTGCGAGGAGGATGAAGGCGACGATCGCGTAGAGAATAAAGAGCACTTTAGGCGAGCCATAAAGGGTGAGCCCCAACGGTATCTGAACAAGTCCTAGGATGGTGAGGCCTCGTCCCATCCATCGATGAATCTGTGACGTGAGAGTTAGCCTTTGGGCGGGACACCGAACGGTCACACAACATACCACAAGCTTTAAGGGGACATGGTATCTCCTCTTGTTCCTCTCCATTTTATGAATAAGCCAGCCCCACAGTATCTGGAAGACCACCAGGACATAGATCGCAAGTCCGATACCGTGATGTGGGTTTGTCAGGCTTCTCTTTGGACCGACAGCAAACCAACCGAACACAAACACAACGGTGCTCAGCAATAACGTCAGGACCTGGCACCAGACGTGCAACTTGAAAGCCCAGAAAGGATTCCATCGAGAATAGTATCGGATGATCAAGACGGAAATTGGGACGAGGAAAAGAAAGACGATAGTAGCGATGACACCGTGAACGACTATGAGGGTATGGTACTCGGGCATGTCCTTGAATCGGTTTCCCATTCCTGACATATGTAAGCGGATTTGCGCCTCGTGGAACTATAACGCTACTAACCATTGTATCGCATTGTGTCGAAGTTGATGCCCATCAAATTAGGGAGGAGGAATGTGTCGCGCTCCGAGTCCCACGTCCCATCGCCGACATGCAATGTATTAGAAGCATAGGTACTGCTCCCCGCAGCGGAGAGGCCAGAGTCGACCGTCATGGTTGCTGAAGACCTCTGAACTCTTGTAATATCCGATCGACGTAGATTCCTCCCGATCTCATTGACACTGGAATGTCCGAACTACCGAAGGAGATCTAGCGAGATCCCCCACTCCGAAGAATGCACCATGCGCTGATGGGAAAGGCGAAGGAGATCGAGAGCAGTGGCGTCCTCTTGAGTTCCCGGGGATATTCAATCACAGAGGCTAGAACGCGACCGCACCCAGCGTTGCAATGATTGTTTATCTTCGGGGGAAGAAGTGGCTAGCGGTGAGTGATAGGTATAGATCGAGGGTGGGGGAGGGCTAGATAGTGGAAGTAACAAGGATTGAGAGAACCGTGGCAGGACACCAGGTTGTATAGCCAACAATTGAAGACCACTTAGATGAAATGAAAAGAAAGAATAGCACTGAAGCAGAGGAACGGATCGTGGGACAGGGAAGCGGATAACCGCCGAACGATCGAGATGCAGGCTGGAATGCCGCTGAGGCTGGGGCAAGCAAGCCGCTTCATCGCAACAACTGTTTTCCATTTGCGGTTTAGCCCGTCAGCGTATATCCCGGACAACCACCCGCTGACTCAGCCATCTGCCCCGGGCGACCGCCTGCGTATGCGCATAGTGAGTATGATCATCATCGGCGATCTTAAACGACCCCTAGCAGATTGTTTGTTCTATCCCGATCGTCATGGATTTTACTAATCGACTATGCTTAATCCCGGTGGAAGCTGGGGTGCATTCAGTTATAGCCGCTGTTATAGTCTCACTAAGACTGGCTGTCAACCAATTAGCAGTGTCAGTGTGCTGCTCAATGTTTGCAGGATCACAAGTCCACCGATGCCAGTTTCTTGGTCGATAGTGAGGGCTGTTCGTCTTCCTGTAGTATCCATTGTAGACCCTGCGGTCCCCACGCATTTACCAAAGCTGCAGTACTAAGTTTAGGTCAATTAATCAAGCCAGGAAAGATCCACCAGACTTGCAAGGAACCCAATTCCAGATGTTAGCCAGCGGAGTTGGGAAAGCGGTCAGGCCAGGTGACCGTGATCGCGTGCTTTCCGTATCTTATCAGCTGCTCTCCGCCAGCGATCCACTCCATCCTCCCTCACCTTTGAGGCATATAGATAGCCTCTCCATCTTGCTGCAGTGCCCCTCTTACGCCCTCATATACAGAAAAGCAGCAGCAGCAGAGCCACAAGGGGGCAACTATGGCAACTCAGCTAGAAATCTTCGTGAGGGCGCTCTCTCGGTATGTCTTCTCCCTCCCTATCTTCCGCCTTATCTCATTCGTACTATGTACTAACACCATGGTAATCCAGCCTACTTGGCTGGATATAGTACGTCTTCAAATTTCCAAGTACCAGGGAGGATGGATCATGATAAATGTGAGACTCAAGGGAATCGTACATACTGATTACATGTCCAAAGCACACTCTGTTGGTCTGCTTCCTTCTATCCCCAGCCGATCAACAACTTCCGGCGACGTTCGACAACGGGGTTGGCGATCGACTTCCCTACCATCAACGTGCTAGGCTTCGTGTGCTATACCATCTATACGTCCGCTTTTCTTTACTCTCCCGTGATCCGTCGTCAGTATGCTGCTCGTCACCCGCTTGCTGAGGATCCGACCGTGCGCTTCAACGACTTTGCCTTCGCCCTACATGCTGTCGTCCTTAGCTTTATCACCTATACACAGTTCTGGCCGTTTATCTGGGGATTCAAGGTCTCTCGCCATCAGAAAGTCAGCAAGCCGGTAGCAGGCCTTTTCTGGGGCTCGATAGTCGGCGTCGCGATCGTTATCTTCATCGTTCTCGGCCAGAGCCCGAATAACGGCTATGACCCATACTCCTGGGCGTGGATTGATGTCGTAAGTAATCGAGGGATGTGAAAATGGGTACCCCGCATGAAGTTTCAACCCCTGACTCCTGTGTCAATCTAGATATATGCCCTTTCTTACGTGAAATTGGTCATCACCATCGTGAAGTACGTACCTCAAGCATGGGTCAACTATAAGCGTAAGTCCACATACGGCTGGAGTATTGGACAGATCTTATTTGATTTATCTGGGGGCGTCTTATCCCTTGCCCAGTTGCTGCTGGATTCTAGCTTCCAAAATGATTGGAGTGGGGTCACAGGAAACCCCATCAAGTTTCTTTTGTCCAACGTTACCATCTTTTTCGATCTGATCTTTGTGGTGCAGCACTACATCCTCTACAGAGATGCAGAGGATGGTAGCGGCAAGACCCAGAACCCGAGTGACCGGACTCCTTTGTTGTCCGAGTCCAACGGCCTGCTCGAGCGCAGTTAGTGTTTTAGACTTCCGTCTATCGTGGTGGTTAATTGTCAATACTTTGGAACGCTTCGGCGGCCCCGACCCGTCGGCGGTTCCGGTTTCTTGGATAGATTGGATGACCATAAGAACGTTTTTGGACTGTCTTTGTCATGTGAAGGGCATCGAGTTGTTTAGAATGTTTTTTTCGCTTTTACATTCTCGGTCGGATGATGACTGAGGCTGAGATTTTGTGACATGTATGACCTCATAGACCTCTCCGCCAACACAGCCGACGGAGCAGTTTGTCTGGAAAGATGGCTGTAGCTCGTATACAGCATTTACAGCCTGGATAACCATAAGAAGCTGAAAATAGTCATGTGTCTTGGGTGTTGTGGAGGAACGATAGTCGGCTCCCCAAACTGCGACAATGTATTTTTGGAACAATGTCTTTGGCTCTCTCTCCGCGAAAGTGTATCTACATCCACACCGCGATGTAACATGGCAGTGACACGCGATCTAACCCGGTCCAGGCCAGATCTGCAAGCCCGATGGAGGCCAGTCCGAGAAGACGACTGGCTCTAGCGACACCGCTCTTTGGCAGCCGGTCCATGCTGACGGTGATCCTCTTTCCGGGCCTTCCTGCGAGCAATCCTCCAGTCCCGGGGGCCCGTCACCTAGAAATACTAGCAACCAAGGCCCGACGGCAGGGATCGTGGGCACAAGGCTTAAGGTCCATCTGGCGGTAAGCCCAAATGATCTGCATTCTCAGCCATGGTTATAGCGTCGCAATTGTACGCCTCTTTGGGAAATAAGCGTGGGGGCCTGACCTACCCGTCCAGCAATCATGGCGAATGGTTGACGTCGTCCAACCCTCAAACGGCGAGGGACATTGCCCAGTGATATGACTCGTACGACCACTAATTTCTTAAGTTTCGATGCCTTTTTTTTTGGCCTTGCCTCCTACCCTGTTGGGCCATGCTGCGATCGGATCACCTGGAACTTTGTTTCGAGGTTGTCACTCGGCGCTGAGGCTCAGACGGCATTTAGACTTTTGCATCCAAGCTCCCCATGAATCAGAGGATTCCGCATGCATATATGCAATGGCCGGAATTAGTACACGACACAGCCAATCATCACCCAACCTCGTCCGTACACATGCTGGTCCGCCGACTCCCCGAACCGACGCGGTCCTATTAGCGCTGAACAAAAGGTCCTGCAACTGCTGGGTTGGGGCTCAAACGTCATCCCCATGTCCAGAACCGTCTGTATTACCCATCATCACTTTTGTTTGGTGCCTTATGGCAGTTCCCTTGTGACGCTCTTGACCTCAGCCCTATCAAAGAGTCGGACTTGAGCGGCCATGGAACACTTGCTACTTCTACATAAGCAGCGAGTGTCCTGTTTTGGCGCGGTAAATGGGAAAAAGCAAAGGGAAACAGAAAAAGAAAACGTACCTACCAAAATCCAGAGCACTACTATTGATCTGCTGGGCTACTGTGCCTCAGATTGGACAGCCTCTGAGCAAATGTGTCATCCGAATAGGGTTGGTCCTAAGTTTTCAGCCGCAGTGCATGACAATTCATTAGATCTGCATGCCTATTCGAGTTGCCAATCACCTCCCAACCGAATAAACGTTCCCCTAGGCTTCTGGAGAGTTTAGACACGGGAATCCCGAGCTGCATTTCCCAGGGCAAACGTGGGAGCCACCGGCGATGAGGGCTAAGTACCAAAGTCAATGGTACAGTGACATCAACGCCCTAACTCCGATTATCAATCATCTGTAAAAGGGATTCGCTCAGCTACCCGTTGACCGTCAGCCCTGGAGATGTGCATAGCCACATCTGACATTCGAGACACTCCTGAAGATAAGAATGTTGGAGAACCACGGTTTCCACTGGCTTTAAATATCCCAGAATGCTTCCGAGCCCGCCGAGCTGTGACAAACCATCCAAAGAAATAGACTTCATCCCACCAAAGACACTCCGGGTCCCTTCAGTACATGGACTACAAGTACCGCCGAAGGTACGTCCATGGACAAAGATACATTAGTGAGATCCATGCCCAACAGCATAGACTGACTACCTTCATACTGACTAGCCTCAGAACAAGCGCGTTCGAGTGTCCAGGACACCTTTAACCAATTCCGAATCATCCGCAATGACCGCTAGGACTACAGTCAACAGAGCCATGCTGATGGTGCCCGGTGGCTCCTCAGCCCACAGTATGATGTCGCCTGAGGTGCAGCCATACCCCTTTCCCGCTACAGCCTTTCAACAGGTCCCTCTGTCAGATGCCCACAACATGTCTGGGTCAGTCCCCTACGCCTTTGGCCAAACACAGTCCCTCCATCCAAGGAAACCAGACATTGGGACCCATTACTTCCAAGATCAAGAGCCCTATCCTCCCCTATTTGCCCACCAGACCGTACCACCGCAGCCATTCAGACCCGATATTGAATCCTTTCCCCCGGCCATCCCAGCCACAGACAACACATACTTTCCCATTGATCAAGAAGAATGGCTCGCAGTAGCAGTATCACAATCACAATCACCTCCCAACCCAGCAAATGCCGACTATTACCTCCCAGAGTCAGATCCATCCTCCTTCTCTCAATCACGGCTAACCCCCGTAACCACCGCATCTTTATCATCCGTTACTACCGCAGACCTTGACTTCGAGCTAGATCTAGACCTCGATCTAGACGATCTCCAACTCCAATCCCTCTCCGACACCTCCTCCGCCCGCAGCCAGACGCGAGATCTAACCAACTATGGCATCCAAAACCCCGACGGGTCCTGGCGCTGCGCATATCCTGGCTGCTCTTCGCACGCCGTCTTCCGTCGGGGTTGTGATCTTCGGAAACACTATAATCGTCACCGCAAGCATCTCTTCTGCCGGTACGAAGGGTGCCCACAGGCTGTGCGGGGCGGGTTCTCCAGCAAGAAAGACCGAGATCGGCATGAAGCCAAACACAACCCCGAGATTCCTTGTGAGTGGGACGGGTGTCAGCGGGTATTTAGTAGGGTAGACAATATGAAGGATCATGTGAGGAGGATTCATAAGAGAAGGGAGACATGATGATTTTGACCCCTATCCTTGCTCCCTTCCTCCTTTCCTCCCTTCCTTCCTTCCTTCCTTCCTCCCTCCTATCTTTCTTTCTTTACTGCCCCCTCCTCTTCATGAAAATACTTCACATTGCCAATTTACTTTACGGAGCAAAATCAAATGGGATATACACAGTTTCGGGACCGGATGGAGATAAATGGGACTAACGGCGCGATTGATTGATATATTGATATGTTGAATTTTTTTTTCTCATTTTTTTCTGAAAAGGGTTCTTCTGATCTGATCTGATTTGAGTTGATTGATTCTATTTGCATCTGAGAATTCATAGCGAGAAAGGAAATCGACCAGCACTGCAGGACAGTGGCAGACAACCTTGACAACTCCTACATCATGTATATGTGACATCCCACTACCTACCAACCAAATTGACTCATCCTCATCATCATCATCATCATCATCATCATCATCATCTATCTACTTTGACTGTACTTATACGTGTCTTCTTCTGAGTCGTGCTCGTTCTCGTTCTCACCTTGTTGTGTTTCCTTCAATTTTCCCAGCCTTGCCAATTTAGCCTTTCTGACGTGGACGTGGTGTGAATACAAATCGCACGCTTTCTTAGTGCTGAGCTACTAGTAATTACTAGCTGGCTAGCACTATCGCTAGCCACAAACATACACGCAATCACATTATGACTGCTTGATATACTGAATTTCGTTATCCTTCTCAGATTTGCTAGAATGTAAAAAAAAAAAGGAAAAGGTTTTCTCCCCAATCGTCTGATCTCAATTCATATGTAGCCAGCTAAGCCGATTCAGCTAGCTAGCTAGTCAAGTGGGGGGTAAATTCAAAGTCGAATCAGGACATTCGTAAATGCAAGGAAAATGAAGTAAACCGGTGAACAACGCCTCTCGTTACCGTCCACAAATAAGGAAAAGAGAAAATAAAAATGAGAAAATCAAAGAAAAGAGGACGCCAGAACCTCCTATATGTATAGATAGTCTGAGGAAGAAGCGAAGTTGGAAGATAGGATCGATCGCAAATTGGGTAGTTGAGAATCAAAAGCGAGGAGGAAGATGAAAAAAAGAAGAAAAGAAAAAGCAAAGAAGGGAAAAGAGGAGAAAAAAGGAGAAAAGAAAAGCTGAAACGGTGTAAAGAAAAGGTGAGGAAAAGCAAGTAAGAGACACGGCAAAACGCCCACTAGCAAAGTCTTGTACAAACCCGTGCACACTTCGCCAGATCACTTAGCAAGACGAACGGGGGAATCAAAGTATTCAAACACAAGAAGCGAATGACATGATGCGAGCAATGGAGTTACTAGAACGAGGAAAAGAAGTTGGAAATAAAAGTAGAACAAGACTCTAACAACATCTGGTATCACTTAAAAAAAGGGGAGTAGTCGGATAGATGTGGGAAGAAGCGGGAGTGATTGGTGGATTGCTTAGTTAGTGGGAAGGTTCGTAATGCATGTGCAGTCAGTATACATGAATGCCATGATGGTCGATGATGACAAAGAATTGACTGCGTTATCCTCACAACGTCGCATGGACAATTGTTGAGAAAGTCAATTCTTCATCTCGGGAGAATTTAACGCGAACGGACGCTGTCGCTAATGCAATATCGTATAATAATAACCTGCACTTTTGGAGCATATCGCTGAGCCGATGGGGAAAATGGTGATGAGGCCAATGTGGGTAGTAGATTCATGGAACGTTGTTCCGACGGCGTCGTCCACGTGTACTACCCTCTGGCCTTTGCGATAGGACCTGCCTAAGAGCCGGATCATCTCGGCTCTTGTCGACGTGGTGGACCCTGACATGTCTGGATGGTAATCTGTGAGCGGACTGGGAAAGATATTCAGAATTGCCATCAAGTAAAGCCTTACCGTTGCAGATTGTCCGGTCGAGGGTATTTGTGCTGTTGGTCTGGACAGAAAGGACATACATATCCCGGCGAGTTATGGACGAGGCCATGTCGGATCATCTCGTTCTTCCGTTTGAATCCTTTCCCGCCGGGTCCACGCGGACAGCCAGCTATGGGACAAAAATGCGGACGGTCCTGAGAATGGACATTTGCATGGGAGCTGTACATGCGATGAGCTTGGGCTACCGGGCCGGTCCATGTGAGACTGCTTACTTCAACAGATATTGTGTTTGAAACGGGGCTGCATTGCAGCCCGGGTGACGGCACTTGTATGTGCCTGTGGATACCGCTCCATTCGAGTGCGTGGGAGGATTGTATGACCGATCACAGGTTGATGCTGGAGTCTGATCTGTCGGGGTGGGATAGCTTGTTGCGGGGCTCTTGGCCGTCTGCGGTGCAGTCTCGTACGTTGAAGTGAGATACGTTATGTCCGCCTTGATAGGCGGCCGCCAGTAAGCCTGCTGGGATGCGGGCGACGACATGGCCGACATGTCCTTCGAGCTTGCCGGTGACAAGTGCGAGTAGGGGCTGGGCGGGACTTGTGGCGGAGGAGGCGGAATTTGGCCTAAGCGTTGGTGCTCCCAGACAGGATCTGTCCTTGACACCGGGGGAGAAGAAGCTGAGACTGGAGGCAAAGGGCCGAAAGACGAGCCATTCAAGCGTCCGGCACCAGCGGGTGGCGGTACATCGGTAACACCAGCCAATGCCGTTGAAAGAGAGGGCAGGTTATGATTCACGGAGCTCGCTGTTGCTGACGGGTGGAGGGCGGGGAGTTGAGCTGCTGGCTCCGACGGCGCGATCAGCAATTTGCTCAATCGTGGTTCGGGATCTGGTAATTTCCCATCCTGGAACAGATGCGAGATATGAGGAATATTAGGCGGCGTGTGCTGCTGCTGTTCTTCTTTAAGCGCAGGTTCTTCCACTGGGATAGACGGTCGGCGTGGTTCCTTGTAGGTGACCGGAGGATCTTTCGGAGCTACAGATGGGCCTCCTTCCTTGGGCTCGCTCGGACTGATCAGATTCAGAACTGTTCTCGCGACATCTACAGGCCCCTTGGCTTCCATGGAGGATTTCTCCGGGCCGAATATGATTCTGGGGAGAACCGGGAAGGGTTCGTCCGCTGTGGCGGTGCGGTGAAGTGGATGTTCATTTTCGAACCAGGCTATGTCAGGTCGGTTAGGCTCTAGATGTCTGATCAGCACCGAATTGCCCTCAGTCGTATCGGGCTTTTGGAATTCCGGCAGCTTACGCGAACCGCCCGGAAGCTGTGCCTCTGCATCGTGCTTGGGTAGACCGTCCTTGGGTGATTGATCCCCGGTATCGAAAGGAGGCGGTGACACCTTTGGTAAGTAATTTACTGTGGTGGGCTGCAACACAGGGGTGCGAGGATGATCATCAAAATCGTATGATTCTGTCATGAAGGCGGCGGTTTTAGGCGCATCAGGTGCGCCGCCCCTTGCTGTTCGGTTTGACTTGCCTGTCCCTTTCGAGTGCGCCAAAGAAGTGTTTCAGAACACTGCCTTCAGCCCGGACAATGGACAGCCGCTCTAAGGGTTCCCCAAAGCCGAATAGGATACGATCCACTAGTCGATCCCAAATATGCTGGCACCACGTTAGCATGCACACAGACTAACAAAAGCGGTGGCACGACATAGAGAAGGACAACGTTGGATATGAATAGGGTACAGATGGGCCAGCTTGTGTAACGCTCACTCGGGGAGAAAGAAAGCAGGTCAGAGAAGTTGGGATAAGATGCCAGACGAGTGTGCAGGGCAAGGGAAGCAATTCAGGAGAACGTGCAAATATTCCGGAGGCGGCGAGTAGCAGCCTAGATCTGTAAGATCTTAAACGGCACCGCGAGTTGGACCAAATGTGACAATTTCGAAGATACAAGTTTGGCCAAGAATAGGTCGACGAGAGGGAAGAAGCAAAGCAACAATTGATAGCAAGCAAACCGCCAGTCGCAAGATACGGGGGGTTTTCTGATTACTGGTGCTGTGCAATTGAGACGATGGGGGAAGGAGATGCAAAATAGGCTCACCTGCTGTCAGGAACCGAGAAAGCCGCAGGAACCGCGCAATGAGGCTCAATTGGAAGCGATTGCACGTCAGGACTCAGTCAACCACGGCACCACCGGGCGCATAGATCAATAAATCATGCGCGCGGGAATTCCGAGCCGCGTGGATAAAACTGGGGGGGAAGAAGATTGGGGGGAGGGAGAGGGAGGGGAAGGAAAACAGTTCAGGATAAGGTTGAACGCTCAGTGGTGGTGATGACGATAAGGAAGGTCACGATGTCACGGCTCGGGTCGAAAAGAAGAATAAAAGAAGAGGTGGAGGAACAAGGATCAGAGACTGGAAAAATTCATCGTCTAACGGCGCCAGCAAGCAGAACGGTAGTGGTCGCGAGTGAGGAATAATAAGAGTGGTGTAGTAATAATAATAATACTGGCAGAAAAGAGCGATAATCTTAGGCCCAAGCAATAATGATGACCGTGTCCGGTAATCAAGGGACGCTTGAACGAATAGTGGCCGATGAAGCTAATGGTCCCAGCGAGCGGGTTAATGACGCGCTTGGCAGGTGGTAAAAGGGAAAGAAAAAAGGTTAAGGGTATGGCGGCGGAGCGGTCAGCAGGTGGTTGCGCTGGAACGGCCGAACCGAGGGGAAGGATCACAGTAGTAATAAAGGAAAAGCGAGGTGGGAAAAGGCAGATGGAGACACACGGATAGTTTAGTTAGTTTAGTTTGGCGTGGCCGTCGTGGTGGTAGTAGAATTGAGGAGAACGCAGAGGGAATCAATCCACTCAGAACTGAAGGTGATCCACCGGCCGGGCTGGAAAAACGCGGGTGGAGAAAGCAGCAGGTTTCTGGTTGACGGTTGAAGCAGCAGCAGCAGCAGCAGCAGCAGCAGCAGTACTTCCGTTAGGAGAACCAGAAACTGGAGGAAGAACTGCCCAGGTCGGCCAGGAAAGGGGAGAAAGTAGCAGTCGCCGTAATCAAGTAGCAAAGAGGTACAGAATATAATAGTTGTAATGGTTCTGGTTGGCTGTTTCGTCTGGCTGGCTGGCTGGGTTGGGCTAGCTGGGTGAGCTGAGCTGACTGATTTATTGTCTTTGCTCTGATCTGTTCTGCCTATTCGGCAGCTCTCGTCGGGTCCCGATTCTTGATTCTATTACTTCCTCTTCCTTTTGGTCTGGCTCTTTTATTTTCCCTTGGCTGGTCAGCTGCGGAGGGAGGCTCTGTTGGCGTGCTTCCCAAGTAAACGTTAGTCAGTCCTTGGTTCAGTTCTCCTTGATGTAGACACTAGTGAGGCTCCAACAGAAATTTGATTTTAGTTTACTTTTTTAGAACGGCATTGGGTGCCCACTGCAACAGGGTAGAAGAAACAGGAACAAGAGAATAATGAAGAAGAATCCGCAGGACAAGACGGAAGAAGACGGAGGAAATGAATGTAGCTGACTCTCCAGACGCGCGCGCCACTGCGTGCAGACAGGCAAACAAAGTGGGGTGAGCATGGAGGGATGGACAACACCATCAACCGGGTGGAGAGGAGACAAGCAAAATTTCTACCTACCGACAATGACACTAGTTAAGACACTCAACGGCCATCCACGCTTTATCTTGCTGGGGCGGGATGAAATAGAGGAGAAGCGAAAAAGAGGGTGAGGAGAGGTAAGGGGACGGAGAGGGGAATGTCTTGTGTATGTGTGAGATGCGGGAGGGAGCAAGAAAGGCGGGTTCAGAGTGTCTCTCGCAGCAAGCTGTCTTTCTGTCTGTCTGTCTGTCTGTGTAGTAGCAAGTGGTGTGTGCGTGCGTGCGTGCGTGCGTGTGTTTGTGTTTCTCTCAGCATGCTCACATTTTCCTTTTCCTTTCCCACCCCCTCGTCGACCACTGCTGGAGGAGGAAGAATAATGCCACGTCCACGAGGCCGACCCGACCAGACTAGGCCCAAAAGGGGCTCCACCTCATGAGGCTCTCTGCATGGCCAGCAATGATTGGTCACCACGCGCGGGCACAGTTTAAGAGGCTGAATTGTTCATCTGCACCGAACCGTCGTAGAACTTGGCTGC
Source organism: Aspergillus brasiliensis CBS 101740 (assembly GCF_001889945.1). Taxonomy (NCBI): domain Eukaryota; kingdom Fungi; phylum Ascomycota; class Eurotiomycetes; order Eurotiales; family Aspergillaceae; genus Aspergillus; species Aspergillus brasiliensis. The sequence goes on along the minus strand of NW_027137444.1, from coordinate 2,407,171 downwards.
TGCTCCGAGTGAAGGGAAGGGGGTATGTGTGTGTGTGCGTGCGAGGGAAGGTGCCGTGGGCGACGTTGGCCAGCATTTTTTCCTCCTCTCTCTACTAACTTCCATGGCCAGCTCGAAGCTTTTCATCAGATGATGAGGCTGTCTTTCTGACTGACTCTTCCTTTCCCCTCTTCTCCGATCGGATAAAATGTAACGATCGAGAATTTTAATCTACCCTTGGCCCTACTGTAGAAATTCCCTTCGCTCTATGGCTAACAACACCTATAATATAGTTCACAGGCTTAATTAAATAAAGAGCCCGTCCGCGATCTCTTCTTTTCCCTACAAACCTTCTCTCCTTTCCCCCCCAACCACAACGGTCGGCTAAGGTCGTACTCGGGTCTCTAAGGCGACAAGGCTGCAGTCCACAGCTGGATGGCTGACCGCCACGGGAAGGACGCGCCCCAGTGTTCCTTCCAGTCCTCCCTACTGGACAAGCCTCCACCTGGTCCGTCACACAACCTGCAGAAGGGGGCTCGCACGATAATCCAGTGCAGGGATATGCATCATGTGCGGAGGGTAGTGTGATGAGTGGCATGTGTGGAAGGGAGGAGGCGCCTCAAAGTGAGAATGAGGCTAAAGAGAAAAAGCAATAACGAGCATTGAAAATAGATATAATAAAATAAATTCAGAAAAAAAAGAATAAATAATTCACATTTTTTTTCCCTTCAGAAAATTGAAGATAAAACAAAACTCAATGAGATGCACTGGAAATAGAATAATCAACAGCCTCTCGCTCAAAAAAATAGTCACAACGGACCCAGTGCTACTGACTAGCAGATAGACTTAACTGCAACAGCTGCCGCTTCTACTAAACTAATGTCCCCGTAGCTACTCCGACTCCGACTCCGACTTTCTGTGTGTGCAGGCAGGCAGGATTGAGGATACGGCTGCACCGAGTACAAAGAGGAATGGGGCTCAGAGCGAACTAAGTTACTAGCAGGGCTAAGACAAGTAGCAGAAAAGAAATGCCAAAAGAGGTACTTAAGGTACGTGCTTTTACTGTAGTTACTAGTTAGTGTTCTGGCTGTCAGAGAGAGTGGACTGGCTTCCCGACCGATCTTCACTATTATTAATGAGACAGTCAATCCGTCAATCCATCCAATTCTTGATTCCTTCAGACTTTGACCAGTGAGTAAATCTCTCGGTTGATAGTTCCCGTTAGGTACTTGGTATGTGTGTCTTAATTTTGACATCCAGTGGTTGGAATGGGTTTGGTTTGCGCTGGAACTTTGGTTTCGATCCGTGCATTACCCAGTACCGTGAATCCGAACGGGTCTGGGGCACGGTTAACGGAGGGTCCCCTCCCAGAGCGGGAAAGGTCTGAGTAGTAGTTGGTTTGAGCCGGACGTTGTGGAAATTACCAGTAGGACGGGATCGAAGGCTCCATCAGAACTATTGCTATTTGTGCGCGTGCCGAGATGGAATGACATTTCTATCCACTTGAAACTTGGTTGAGAGAACGGCACAACTGGATGGGGAGACCGATCAAACATGGCATGGCAGCAGAAAGAGAAGCACTGCAAAAGTCACAAGCCGTGTTTGATGTGCGCACCCACCCACTCACCCCCCTCGTCAAACCAGTCATGAAAATTTCTGACATGCAGAAGAGGAGGTGACTAGTAGACTAGTTAGAGAGAGAGAGGCAGGAAAAAAGAGATGTGAGTAAGAGGGGTTTTCCTTCCAACCTTGCCTTATTCAGGAAGGTCGATAGTGGGCAGAGGTACACACTGACTAGGATGATGAGGACTAGTGTTTGTCCCTAGCCGGCGCGCGGGAGGAAAGGAAGGGAACTAGAATTAGATCACGGAGTAATAATTTAGTCTACTCTGTACTCACTACTCTGAGCACTGAGTACTGAGTAGTAGATAGTCTAGTCCGTACTAGGACATTTTTTTGCGGAACGAGACAGAAGAGGTGGTTCAGGCTGGACAAGGCCGCAAGTTCCAACTGTCACTCTGCAGATGATCGGGACATATCGCAACACGGCCCCACGCTTCCCCTCCCTTCTTTGCTCTGTCTGTCGGTCTGTCTGTCCTTCGGTAGGCTCAGAGGCTGTCTGCTTCTCCTCCTTGATCGTTAGTCTACTCCACTCGTCGTCAGTGCACCGACTTCCTCAGTTTAGCCACCGACAGGCCAGCAACGCCTTCATCGGACAGGGTTGAAGAATGCGATCGCAGCGCTGATCCCAATATGAACTGCAGCTATCCCCATCTACATATATATTATTAGCATGCCGACGTTGCATTCATCGGATGGCGAAGTGCGTTAGATACCTTGCAAGCAGCAGGGTACTTACTTGCTGTAGTACTCCGTACTTACCTCGACACGACTCAGTCTAGCCGAGTGAATTTCTCTCAACGACAATCATGGCAGCAATCCTGGATCGTTTCACCAAAAGGGAACAACAACATACCGAATAACAAACTAGCTACATCTCTTCCAACCCAACCCGACTTGAAGATACAGTAGAGCCCACTCACCGATAAACTAACATCCTCAGTCGGCGCTGAACCATACATAGTATGATAGTAGGCTGCTTACAGCCCCATCCAAAAAAAAACTAAGATCAGCTACACCAACTAACTAACTAGTACTCCTAGATTAACCACATATTTGCCACTACTAGTCTATATCCAGAGTAACACACCAAACAGGGAGCATTTAATGGTCCATCCAATAAGCACCCGCTAATCAACTAGAGGCGGCCCGCCCCGAAGCAAATCCATCATTGCTTTCCTTCGTCTCTTCCTTTCTTCCCCTCCCTCCTCTTCTCACGCATTGCTACTTAGTGACCAGCCCCCTTCTGTTTGCTAATCAGAATATGGAAATGGACCAGGTAGATCATCATCAGCTTCGCTATGATCATCAACTTATCAACTTCTTCATGTGAACACCTACATACCCAACAATCTAAGTAAGTTTGAGTACTATATGATAATATTATCCTAAAACAAGAACCAGGAAATATACTACACTACATAAAACAAGTAACACAAAGTAGCTACTAAGAAACCTGACATCCATGTTAACATTTAGGCTCCAGAGTAAAGCCAATTGGTCAACAAGACAAGTTCACAGCAAATTTACTAACTCAACGAAGGATACTAATCTTGAACTGAATCCTGACTTCGGAACTTGAGCGAGGGGAGCAGTACACAAGCAACTAAGTAACTAAGCAACTAGAACAATTAATTTAGTAATTGACTAGGGAGTCTTAGACCCCGATCGATCGAGGAGGGAGAGGAAAAGTACATTGACTCACTCATTGCACTACTTTAGCGACCTCACCGCCCCAAAATTGAATCATAACAGAATCTTGCAGAAAAGAAGGGACAGCAGATCTGGGAAGCGAAAAAAAGCAAAAATAAGAGGTGGATTTAGCCAGCACAGAAAAGACAAGGCGAAGCTACGGAGTAGAAGTGGAGAGAGTCAGAGAGAGAGCCTCGGGGGGTTCTGGTTCTGGTCCATTCCAGCCGGAGGTTCCACGCCCGCCACTGACGTCGCCAAAAGGGGGAAAAAAAAGAAAAAAAAGAAAAATAAGAAAAATAAGAAAAATAAGAAAAATAAGAAAAATAAGAAAAATAAGAAAAAGGGAAATTCAAAGGGCTGCGGCGGCTGTTTCTATCATCAACATCATCAGCACTTTAGGTGGGATGGTCCGAGTTACGGCGCTAAAGTTGAGGATTGAGAGAAAGATAGTCCTCCATTACTACTGCTCCATCGACTTGCAGGGGCAAAAAGGAGGAGGGGGAAGGGACGGGGAGGATGAACGGAGTACAGCGGAAGTACTCTTCCCTTAGTCTACCTATACATTTGTACTATGACCACGGAATTATAGTAACAAGCACACTACTCCGGGAGTAAGCATATAATAACTAGGGCTGGTAATCTACGAACAAATCAAAAAAGGAATAAACAAAAAGGAAAAACCAAGGAAATGCAAGCCCGGGAGCCGCACCCAATTAAGTGCCGCAAGCCCCCGATTTGCGGTTGGCGCTCGTGCTGATTCTCCCTTTTTGCGTTGGTCGCCCGTTACTGGGCCGCCATCTAGCGCAGATACGAGGCTCCATTCCATCGTCATCATCAACATCAGCAATATGGGAATGAATCTCACTGCTGCTGCTGCAGTACCACGGCTCTAGGTAAGCCGTGTTGCGTATTTAGCTCCCTTGCTAATCAAGTAGTTAGCTGATTAGCTAGAGCTAGCTAGCTGGCTAACTAATTAGTTAGCACACCACTTCATAACAACCTGACCTAACCTGACCCCAACCACCACCCCTCTCCACTACACCCCTCTGCCACTAGTCAAGTGGAATGCTCAGTGACCGTCCCCGGTCCCGGGCTTACTGGCGCTTGGACTCGTTCGGCTTTTGTACGCCTCCCGTGAATGAGGCTAGTGTGGTTTTTATTTTTTCTATCTTCTTCTTGTTGCTCTTGCATGCATAGGGTCGCCTTGCGGCGACCTGGGTAGTACGATGTTGGGGGCTGAAGCGGAAGTCGAAGGAACAGACGAGCTTATACTACGGAGTACAATTGCGGGATTTGGATCTTGCTTTGGTTTATTACTACTTACTTATTTACTTACTTCGATCGGAATCTCCGAAGGGCAAGGCTATTTCTCATCCATGGTTGTTGTTGTTGAGTGTGCCGGCTTACCGTCCTTACATACATACATACATGGGTGGTCATGCCATGGGAAAAGGAAAAGAATACTAAAGCATTGATGTCTACTCCACATACTAGACCTGGCGAGGCGGCAATGTGAAATTTCTAAGGCTGAATTAAATTATGTCTGACCGCCCCTGGAGAGTGAAAACTAGTTGACTTTACAGTCTGGCCTTTTGGCTCAGCTGGGCTTTCACTCTCTTGACTCGTTCCCAAGCCTCCAGCGCAAATGGCTCCGTATTCTTAGCATATTCCGCAGCGCGGGCACTACTGGCCTGCCTCAGGGCATACCGAGCCTTGATACCATGCATAATCACCGAGCTTCTCCAGGAGAAGAAAGCATCCCCCCAAGGGATATCCCCAGTGGGGTCATAGCCTGACACCTCACGATACCAGCGAATACAGTCCTCGCGAGCGGGCAACCCAGGCACAACCTTCGGGACGAACATTTCCTTCTTGTGGTCCACCCCGTCCAGGAAAAAGGGACTAGTGAGGTTGCAGAAGTCGGAGAGAGGGTGCCCCACCGTGGCCATTTCCCAATCCAACAGGCCGATGACTCGCGGCTCGGATTTGTGGAATATCATATTATCGATCTTATAGTCCCCGTGCACGAGTGTGCCGCGGTCTTGCGGCTGCGTCGTCTTGTCGTCGAAGAAACGCACCATGTCCATGAAATGAGGCAACTCTCCGACAGGTTCCTTGGTCTCCACATCCACGGCTTGTGCCTGCGCCTGTGCAACTGCTGTGAAGGTGGCGATCTGTCGATCATAGTAGCCCGTCGGTTTTCCGAACCTCTCCAACCCGACCTTTTGGGGGACTACCCGGTGGAATTTGGCTAATGTCCGGACCGCATCCTGCCATCTGTATGTGGGTGTGTGATTAGCTCCAATTCTCCGCTTTGATGTAACAGTAGCGGCGCCAGGCGGGTTGCATCATCCCGAAGGCGACAGGGGGATGGAGAGGGGGGTGGATGACGTACAATGCTGTTCTCTCTGCCGGGTCGACCCCGGGCATGGCAGGATCAGTAAAGTGTCGTCCGTCTAGGAATTCCATGATGTAAAACGGGGTTCCGATTACACTGCTATCCTCGCAGAGACAGTATGCTTTGGGGACAGGCACGTCGGTATTTCCTAGGGCATGGATGATCTTGTACTCGCGCTCGACTTTGTGCGCTGTCTTGGAGAGTAGCTTGCCCGGGGGCTTCTTGCGGAGGACATATTTGCTGCCGTCGGCAGTGGTGAGTTGATAAGTAGGATTGGATTGGCCAAAGCCAAACTGTAGCATGTGAGTTGTGTGTACAGGAGAAATATAATGGCATGGGAGGGCCACTGTATACCTGCTTCACATCCAAGGGGGTCTTGATCTCGGGTACATTGCGATTGAGATAGCGTTCCAGGGAGGGAACATCAATAGGTTGGCGCACGGCTCCAGCCATATCTATAGACGGTGTGAGTTGCAACGGTATACAGTAAGACTATGCACCACACCACAGCTCCTATAAAAGACGAATCCAACAAGTAGCAAAAGCGGAGAATAGGTAGAACCAACCCCGGGGATAGCCCCCGATCTCAAGCCAGCCACGGCCCGCGGCTCACCTGAAAGGCTGCGGGGAGCCTCGGCTATTCTAGATCGCTACCTTATTAGGTTTAGCTCATTGCATATTCACTGGACACAGAATCAAACCAACCAAATCCGCTAAGCCCATTAAAACGCGCCTCGCGTCTCTCTCACCGCCAGACGCGTCCCCCAAATCGATTCCACCAAAGGAAAAAGAGAAACCCACAGCAGCATGAAGGGCCTCGCCCTCGCCCTCGCCCTCGCATCTCGTCGATTTACACAACACACCGCATTTCCACCACCACTACTATCCCCTCTTCAGCACTCCCTCAGCCGAAGAAGAAGTTTTAACTATATTTTCTCTCCACTACACACCACCCAGATAATGACCTCGCCCTCGCCCTCGCCCTCGCATCTCGTCGATTTACACAACACACCGCATTTCCACCACCACTACTATCCCCTCTTCAGCACTCCCTCAGCCGAAGAAGAAGTTTTAACTATATTTTCTCTCCACTACACACCACCCAGATAATGACCAAGGAGACCACCCCTCCTCCCACCACCACCAACGAGCCTACTACCACTACAACAAACACAATTCACGAACCCCCCTCCCTCCCCGCCTCTCCCATCGCCAAACGCACCAAGCCCAACACCGACACAGCAGAAACCACCTCATCAACAATGGGCTCCACCAGCACCCCCCTCCCCCCTCTCCAAGTGAAGAAGCTCACTCCTACAGGCCGCGCCCCGACTCGCGGCTCTGCCTTCGCTGCCGGATACGACGTCTACAGTGCCAAGGACACAGTCATCCCTGCTAAGGGGAAGGCGTTGGTTGATACGGGGATTGCCATTGCCGTGCCAGAGGGGACGTGTATGTATCCCCAGTTCCCAATCTCCATATTACAAATATATCCCCTTGGGGGGAAAACGAAAGGAAGAAATTACTGATATTAATAATGTGGTTCTGGTATAGACGGCAGAATCGCCCCTCGCTCCGGCCTCGCCTCGAAGCACTTCATTGATACTGGCGCGGGCGTCATCGATGCAGACTATCGCGGGGAGGTTAAGGTCTTGTTGTTCAACTTTTCGGATGTGGAGTTTACGGTGAAGGAGGGAGATCGGATTGCACAGTTGGTTTTGGAGAGGGTATGTCCCCGTTTCTTTATATTTACTAAATCTTGTTGGTGTTGGTGGTGGTGTTGATGGCTAACTGTGAATGTCTAGATCTATACCCCTGAGGTTGTGGTTGTTGAGGAATTGGCGGAGAGTGTCCGTGGGGCTGGTGGGTTCGGAAGTACCGGTGGGTTTGGAAGTACTGCTGTTTAAAAAGATGTTTTCTTTTCGAAAAAGGTGTTTCAGGTTAGATATGGGCGTGTATGGCATGAATGATATCCGTACAATTGGAATACAAAATGACTATAAAAACTAGACCAGATCAACTAGCCAAGGCCGCATCGGATTTTTTGGGGTAAAAAAAGCCTTTCTTGATATTGAAACAGTGGGCTTTTGAGTTTCACTAAGCTTCTTAGGTGAGGTTTTATCAAAGTATTTAGCTCCGCTGGATTAATCAGTACGCTCTGCTTGAGATATTGGAAGGATATTTAGTTCTTAAGCAGTACTAAATATAGTAGAGGAAAGGATTTCTATATAGGATGATTGTAATGATTTATTTTGCAAGGGACTTGTTAGGTATTTATGCTAGTTAAGTTATTATCCCTATAGTGGCTGCGGTGCAGACCTCCATACACAGCGCCTAGGGTAGGTAGGGTGATGATCTGCTTAACTATTATACTAAGACCACAAGGGAATTCCCGAATCAGAAACTAGTATTGGCCAGTTTAAATAAGGATGGGGTAATGGCCTGATCTATACTAATCCATACTATATTTATTATAGACAAGGCAGAAATATTGATGAAGATGGATTGTGGGTTTTATTAAAGGAAACATGCAGACATGAACTATACTGTAATGAACTGGTCTATTTCTTTTGACCCTTTCTTCTTTGCAAGTACTTTGAGACAGCCCTGACCAAAATCAAGGGACAACATTAAGTGAATTTCATGCATATTTAAAATGTATCGAAACGTAAATGTTTTAGTTATCATCGGCCCTTATAAATGCAGTGCATACTAGCGATATCTTAAAGAGAGGATAAACTACGGAATTACACAAAGCCCAAGAATATCAGACACTGAGTCCTGTCTATATCGAGACGATCATGCTTGAGAGAACAACAAGATAGAAGTTGGAAGGGGCAGGGTTCACATGACCCCTGTCCACCAAGCATTATTAGCCATAGGGTGCCTCAGGAAAACATATTCCAGAGCCCCCGCCGAATCTCTATCAATCGCCCTCCCCACAGCGACGCGGATTACTCGCATTGGTCAAGGTTCAGGAGCCAAGTGGCATGATGGAAAATATCTCCCCCCGGCCTGACTGAGGTGGGCTGTTATGCTTGAGCTATTTGTAGGCTGTCTCGTAGCCTGTCCGTTTCCACAATGCCATTGTACACCCCGAACTCAATCACTTGTGCACGAGCAACATGGACCTAGAGATTATTCTCCGCAGCTTGACGCTGCCAGAAAAAGTCTCACTACTTGCTGGGGCGTCAACCTAGCAAACTGCGCCAATTCCTCGAATCAACATCCCCCATCTCAAGGTAAGCCGGGTGACCGTTGTTCCTCTTCCTCCTGTATTATGGTCCTCATTCTATGCCTTAATAGTCAGCCCCCCGCTAATCGAAGTACATCGTTTGTAGTTATCCGACGGGCCTTCTAGTGCTCAGGGGGAGGTTTTCGGAGATAGCATTCCTGCCGTCTTTTTCCCGTGTGGTACCAGCTTGGGAGCGACTTGGGATAAAGACCTACTAGGAAAGTTAGAATAGATTCTTACTAAGAAGGTTAGTTACTACTAATTACTCCTATCTTATTATAACTTACAACTTAATAAGCTATAGTATAAATCCAAATTAGCTTTAGTAATTCTAGAGCCTACTATATACATTTATTACTATCTACTGGGTGGCTGCAACTTTAAATCCTATAATAAAGATCTATATCTAATAAAATAACTAGTAATTATTATAATCTAGAATATCTAGTCCTAAGGTATTAGGACTATAGCTAAATACTATATAATTAATAATTAGGAAACTAGCTATTTTTATTATAATATAATAATTCTAATATAGGCACTATGCAGGGCACCCATATTTGATGCCGTGGCCGTGAGCACAGATATGATGATAAAGATCGCCAGAGAGATCAGATATGGAATATTACGTTCAATCAAATGAATCTCGGAGATAGGTGCGAATAGAAGGGGACCTATTCCGTATGCCAACACAAACAAGGCGAGACCAAGACTGGCCACTGTGCTAGAAGCATGAAAGATCTCTTCTACCGCATCCTGGGACGAAGTATAAATGCTGGAGGACATATAAACCGTGCAGGCGCAATAGTTTATGGTCACATAGACCCGGGCCTTCTTCATGGGCGACCAGTTTTGGGGATTGGCCGGGTCATCGTTTCCATACCAGCCCACGAGCTGGGCGGGAGGCGGGCCCAGTTGCTGCTGCAATGGCTGCTCGTCCTTCTCGCCGTCGGCAAAGAAAGCATCTCTGAGGGTCCAGTCCGATTGTTCTTCGGGGAAGGGTAACCATCGCGATCCCAGAGATGCCCGGATGAGCTCTCCTAGCGGGGTGTCAATCAACCAAGATGCCATGGCGGCGGAGCGTTGCAGACAGATACTAGGCACTACCCAAGAGTTATCCCTCAGGTCTCTGATGGATATACTGGTTTCTCCATCATGGACTTTGTAGTATTTGGTCCCGAATAAACCAAGGAAAGTATCTTCCGCATGAAGTCTATGCGCGTGTTGGCGCAGAACATCTCCCGTGAGCCAGTTGATGTCAGGAGCGGAATACATTTCCCGCTCGACAGTTAATCATCTTCCTTCTTGGCAACTATGTGTCAACAATTATAATAATCCTCCTAGTTGACTCCAATTCCCGCTCAGAGAATCTCCTCAAGCCATCAACCTCACAACAACAAACACAATCATGTCCCTTCTCCGTTACTACAACAAAGGTTTTGGTGAGGCCGCCTTGAAGTCCCACGCCTACAACCAAGCCGTCCGCGTCGGCGACACCATCCACCTCTCCGGTCAGGGTATGTCACTTCCCCCCTCCCCTCAGCAGCGACTGGCCTTCAATGGAAAACCCACTGCACCAGCGAAGGAGGGGGGAGAAATAGCAATGGATAAAGCAAAAAGTACTAAAGATTGTAGGTGGCTGGAAGCAGGAGGAACCCTTCGAGATCTACACCGACATCAACGCCCAGATTGACCAGGCTTTTGCCAATGTCGATTTCCAGCTTCGCAATGCCGGTGGTCAGGGCTGGTCTCAGGTATACAAGGTCCGCTCCTACCACATATCTTTAGTCGATGAGGTACAGGATGCCATGGTTCGCAATTTCCGCAAGTGGATGGTCAACCACAAGGCGCTATGGACGTGCATGCAAGTTGGCCGCCTTGGCTCCGACGACATGCGGGTTGAGATTGAGGTCGAAGCCTACGATCCCGAGGGTGCTAAGGAAGCTACACCATAGCGAACAGGCGGGAAGAATGAATGTATTCCCATAGAGATAGTGGACAATCGATGATGGAATACAATATGTTGGAATGTAATCTCAGCAGATTACTAGTAGTTAAGGTCACGTGACCCGAAAACACTGTAGTCTCAACCGCTCCTTCCGAGCGCGCCTAGATAGTAAGAATCAAGCGTTTCCTACGACTTCAATATTGACCTGAAACGTCATTTCAACACGATATATAGAGAAAAAGACAAAAAATGACAATCAAACACCTATGTTATAATCCCAGGCGATTTGAAAGAATGAACTACGAGTATAGGAAATAACAATGATGGGATATTCAGCCACTTGAGGTGGCATAAAGCTCTTGGCTCGGTTCCTCCGCATTGAATCCGAAATGGTATTTACTAGCGTTCGGATCGCCCTTTGAGATATTGCCTGGTAGTTTGAGTATCCTTTCTTTTTTTTTTTTTTTTTTTTTTGGTTACAGCAGTTCAATCACGCATGTCCATGTGGGTCTTCATGGAGCAATGCACCCGGATGATGAGTGACAGGGACGCCAAAAATAGAAAAAGAAGGAACACACACACGCAGGCACGCACACACGCACACACACACACACATACCCCTACAGCATTTAGTGTGCCTAGATGGAAGTTCTAGGGTAACGATGACGCAGGACACAACAGTCAATGATCAGTCAATGTGGCATTCATACCAGATTACAAGTAAAAAAGCGACTGCCGGAAGAAATAAACAGGAACGAGGCGAAAGATGTAGTATTTATTGTAGGTGCATCTTCAAAACCTCCGAGCCAACGTTCGCTGTTCGAACAAGTGATTTAACTGCTCAAAGGTCTTACCTTTGGTCTCCGGGACAGTGAAATATACGATCACGCAGAGCGCCGTACCTGTTCCTAAGAAGCTAAATCTCTTGGGATGTCCTTTATTATATATTGGGACACAAATTTTTCCGTCGCCTGATCGGGTAGTACGCGACATATCTCTTATGATCTAGCGGTTAGCGCGTCGACATTATATATGCAAATGGCTTATGTTACGAAATCATATTGTTGTGGTGTTATATCTGGTTAAAGTAGGGCTTCTTTCATACTAACACGGTGTAGGCTATCCGAACATATGGGCCAAGCACGTGAGTTACTTTAGTCCCTAATTCTAGTTATATATCATGTAGTTAACGGATGCAAGCAGGAGTGAATGTACACCTTCAAGAAATCTTGAGACTCGTTGCGCTCCAGTCTCCCGAAACCCCGTGGTCCACACGAATTGTGAAAGAGATATGTGGTAATAATGAAAAGAAAGGGTCGGCATTCCAGACTCAGCACAGCATCAGCCGAGGTTGTTGCTTAATTAGCGCTTGACCTATTTTCGTTTTCCTGTATGAATTCTGCACTGAATGAATAGTCTGCGAGTCCTCTCTCGGACTTCGGCATATAAAAAAGACTCCGATCGTATGGTGCGAAGGGGATGCCATTCTTCACGCGATAGGCTAAGTCTGGGTTCGGAATAAAATGCCTCCCAAAAGCAATGAGAAGGTCCTTTTCCTTATCCTGCCTGTCCAGACGTTCGCTCGCCGAGGAAGGGGTATAGCCACCGGCCAAAATGACAGGGCTAATCTTGCCCCACGCCTCGATAAAGGGAGTATTACTGTCGTGCTTATCGACATCCTCCGTTCCGTTCACTCGGGCCTCAATGAGATGCAAATAAGCCAATTTCAACTCTTTCAGCCGGCAAATGACATGAGTGAATTGAGAAATTGGTTCCTTCATTCCCATTCCCTGGTATGACTGCCACGGCGAGAGTCGAACTCCCACTTTTTCCGCGCCAATAGCATCAGCCACTCCTCCGGCTACCTCCAATAGGAAGCGGGATCGGTTCTCGATTGAGCCACCATACTCATCGTTCCGTCTGTTGCAAGTGTCCTGGGTAAACTGATCGATCAGATAACCCCCAGCACCATGAATCTCCACGCCATCGAACCCAGCCTCCATGGCGTTCTTGGCTGCCTGGACAAAGTCTCCAATGAATTGTTTGATCTCGTAGACGGTAAGCTCTCTGGGTGTTACGATCTCCGGACTCATGGGGTTGGCTTCCGGCACGGGGCTGGAGCTAACAATGTCAAAGCCCTCGTCGCGCGCGATTTGGGGCACAGCCACACGACCCAAGGCCCATAGCTGCATGAAAATGAACGACTTCTGCTTATGGACCGCATCGGTTATATTCCTCCAGGCAGCGATCTGCTTCTTATTCCAAATACCAGGGACATTCGGCATGCCTCCTCCACGTTTGGAGACGTAGGTCGCCTCAGTGATGAGCAGAGTTCCTGGGACACAGGCACGCTGAGCATAATAATCGACTGTTATAGGCATAGGAACGTGGTCATCGTCGGCCCGGAATCGAGTCAGAGGTGCGAGCACCACTCGATGCTGTAGGTCCACGTTTCCTACCTTCAGGGGATAAAAGAGGCGAGAATCAGCAAGAGACATGATTCAAAATGTTTCTGTAATAGAATTTGACACACACGGTCCGGGTCAAGAGGGTCCTATCTAGCCTTTCACCTTCCCGACCACTTTATACTCAGAATCTACCTCAGGTTTTTTGTAATGTGAGCCAGGGACAAAAATAATTCTGGTCATCAGAGCCCCACTCCGACACACTTCAGCTCTGCGGAGTGGAGGTGATGTCTCTTATCTCCCTCTTCCACTGGGTTCCCAAGTTTCGCAGTCGGCATAGTGGGAACATGTTATGGCTGATGGTTGTGAGGTTGCTTATGAATTGAATCTATTAGTATTAGATTGATACCTCTGCACAAGTCAATCCATACAGAGTGAATGGAAGCGCTGTATCATGCCATCATTCTCATTCTGACTTCCAGGTCAATAAAAATTGCTGAGATGGGTCCCCTGGTAGCGCGGGATATAGTGGGGAGCGGAATATATATTCCTCTAAAGTTCATTTTTGTTTTCGGGACCTATCCGAGTCGACTTTGTATTTGTCAGCGAGACTTAACATGTCCGGGATAAAGGTGATGTTCTTATTTCTGAGTTTTACTTAATCTACTGGGGTTGGTGCGCCGCATATGCGGCAGCATTACTCAACTTTGGTAGCAAAGGATTCCGACAAGTGAATGATATCATCCAGTGACCATTCTGGCGAGGCTGACTCCAACGCACAGTTCACGTTCAAGGTTTGAGGGTCGACAATGAAAGATTGATTAGAGAAGGCTTCACAGTAAAGGTCAGAGATTGTTGTTTGGTATCACGTTCATTTGCCAATCGAAAGGGAAAGATTCGGTCCACACGGCCAGGGCGCTGACGAGCTTCATCGATGTTCTCTGGCTCGTTCGTGGTCATGATCAAAATGCGCCCCTCTTGAGCAGATACGCCATCGATGATATTCAAAATTTCGGAGAGATTTATACCACCATGAAAGTGCTTAGAGGATTCAGGACTACCGATATTCTCTCCACAATCCGGATTGCCTGACGGAACGTCAGTCAAAGGGCGGATTTCGTCAAGACCGCGATCTGCGATGCCAGCTTGATCCACATCCTCCAGAAGCACAATACATCTATCAGGAAGGGATAGAAACAAGTAACTAAGACTATTACCATCAACAATCTTCGAATCCAGACTAACTGTGAAGATTTAGAAAGTTAACAAACCCGCAATAGCAAGGCAAAAACTCAATCTACCAATACCAAACAGGCCTTAGAAAAGATACCCCCATCAATATAGAATACCACATTCATAATACCAGGAACGAGTGCACGGTCAAAGAAAGTCAGTAATATCAGCAATAAATACACACTTAATATCAGGTTTGACAATGACAGTCAAGAAAGATTATTGTCTTTTAAATATTAGCCCAGCCCACTGACAAGCCATTTCATCCTTTAATACCTGGCTTACACATACAAGATCATTATTCTTTTTCATAGTAATACCCTGTATCTCGTCCAACAGATCCCTGAGAACGGGCTGACACCACGCATAGAGATATACTTTCTCGCGATGATTAGTCCAAGGGCTGCCGGCGTCCTTGTATGGCTGACGTCGGAACCCGAGAAGATTCCCTCGATAAAAGAAGAAGTGAAAGCCAGCAGGCGCAGGCGTATATCGAATAGGCAAATATCTCTTTAGTTGTCTAATTCTGACCCAGAAATCTCGTGAGTCGTCGTCAAACTGCTAAAGTTCTCTCTCAGAAAGCTCCTGCCAGTCAGTTTATGGCTCGTCCTTCTCCCACGGAGAGACGTAATTATTCTTGGTACCAGTGACCGATTTCCGCGCGTCCCTTAACGCAGGTAACGAGTCGTCCATTGCATCACGTCGTTGTATATGGTATCGTAATATCGGATCTCAACAGATGCTTCTAAATCGAGAAGAACGGAATACAGGCGGGTCAAAAGCACCGGAATAGCATATATAAAAATCACGAAGGAAGCTTTAAAAGCAAGAAGAAAGACTGAGGTATCCGTGTACAGAGAGAACAAGAAAAGGCGAGCCAGAAAGCTGTAGCCAGGTAGCAGACTCACAAAGATGGCATCAGGTGATAAGATACCATACATATTTTTTATCATATCCATAGAAGCAAGTGCGGGTGGATGGTCAGACACTACAAATGCTGTGGTCTGGCTCGACATACAAGTTAAGGGCAGTCTTATGTACTAACCAGCAAAGCAGGTATCTAGTAATTAACCACATTGCACAATATTTTTTTCTACAAGATATTCTGGCGAATACGATGCCCCTTAGTACAGAGCGGTGTGCGAATGTATAATTATATGACGCGCGCTTTCCGTCGGTTTACTCACTCCAGCGCGGACGCGCTCTTAATTGGCACTTGGGCCGCGGACTAGAGATAATGGAGATGGCACGGCTAGTACAGACATATCCTGGTAGAGGAAGTTTCTCTTCACGGAGGCGGAGTTCAAAGGCTCGTAGGAGAAGCATGGGAAGCGCGATAATAGTAGTTTCGGAGAACAGGTTAGGGCCAGGAAAGGAGCAGGTACGATGGCAGTGCACTAGATTCAAAAAATTTTGTGGCCACTAAGCATGCAATACTCTCTGCCGCACCTGTCAGGGATCAGCTTCCTGCCTGAGGCCTAGAACATCGGCTGCGTACTTTTTAATTATTACAGGAACGAACTATTTTCAAAACGCCAAAATGTGTCAAACTTGCGTGGCCAGGTTAGTCGCCTTGGTGACAGACAACATGTGGGGTTGACATTGAGGTTTCGGCTTACGATCCAGAAACTATCAAGGAAGCGGGTACTAGTCCAGAGAACAAGGGCTGAACTATAGTAAGTTGTTAAATAACTTGTGGAGAAAGAGTATCAGAAAAACAATATTACGCTCGAAATCTACGCTGTCACAAAATATTGCCTAAAGTATAGGTAGAATTTTCCGCTGGGCAGAGAAGCCTAGATATGTGCAAAGAGTGGTCTATTTAGGTACATCTGTCTCTTATCTAGGTAGCATGCCAGCGTCAAATGAAGCATCCAGTCCATCGCATACAGGGGTCAGATTTCGTTTGTCTATAGTTCACTTGGGGTTTCTGTGCTGTAAGGCGATCAAAAGGTCACACCCTAAAATCCTTCATCGTTAATTTCTTTCAATGTTGACTTGATTGAAGCTTTAAAGTCTTCTTCTTTATGGAGAGGTTTCCAGCCTAATTTGAAGGCCCTTTGAGGCACGGAGATGGAGCTAACAACATCTATATTAGTATTTCAGAAATGAAGGACAGACAAGCTACCCAGCATAAAGAAGAACTCACTTTGATGCAAAACAAGCTTCAGCGAATGCAACATCTCCATCCGCAAACTTCTGGGCACCTTCTTCCAGACTTATAGATCTTGGAATAGGTGATTTCAAGAGGCCCGAATCAAACCCGGCTTCTCCAATGAGAGTTGCAGCATCTATCCATTTATAAGAGCCAGTGTTTGCGAAATAATAGCCCTGTTTACCCGAAGAGACTGCTTCGCCTGTCACTATTTTGGCGGCTAGCAAGCCGAAAAGACGGGCAAGGTCCGTAACATGAACATGACCCAATTTTGCCTGACCGGTACCGATGTACTCGGCATATCCGCTTTTCAATGCACTTCTGATCACTGTAGGTATTTGATGAGACTGTCTTTTGAACAACCCAGTGCCCGTCCCGTAGACCGTGGGAGGCATGATGATATAGGGTTTGACGTCAAATTTCTCGCCTGCCTCAATGACAACCACATCTGCAACCCTTTGTCCATATGGCTCTTGCATGATGCGACGCTTTTCATACTCATATATATTGTCATCTTCGTCTGAGAAACACTGAAGCTTGTAAGGTGACGGCGTGATGGTGGGTACAGCAATGTTCGTGGTTCCAGACAACTTCATTCATAGTCCAATTTTAGTAAAATGACTTTTGTGTTGGAAGAAACACATTAGATTCCTCACATGGATAAAATGGGTATCTTGTCCGTTCTGCTCTCTTCTTTTCCCAAGGCCTCGAATCAGTGCTTTAGGCGCCCCAGAGTGTTGACCGGTTGCAGCATTGACTACAATATCGTGGTCGCGTGCTGAATCTTCGAGTGCAGCATCATCATCAAGTCCGGCTATAAGGATTGTTCGAAGTCCTCTTTTTGACAGAATTTCAGCTTGGTCTTGTCGACGGACAGCGACTGTGATTTGGAAACCCGCGTTCTGCTCATCACGCAAGTCGAGCAGCTCGTGCAAAACGCTTCCTCCACTAGAAGCATTGAGAATAAGAATATTAGAAACATAGTTACTTGAGCGATTCCTCAAACAACATTTGAGTAAAACTCACACGAAGCCAGTTGCTCCCAAAAGTAGGATTTTCATGGGGGCCATGATCAATATAGTATGTGAATCGGGCCGGTTTCTCAAGAATGAATGTCGACCTCCAGGACTCTTGTTTTCGCGATGCTTCCAAACTCCTGCCAGATGCCTTCTATCATGTATTACCTTTGAGATTCTACATATGAGGTGATTCTATCAGATGATTTCGAGTCGTAAACTTCAATCTATGGCGGAGAAATCCCCGAGCGGAAAGTATATTCCGCCAAACATTTGTCAGCTTTGACGTCATGATGGGGTAGAGACGGAGGGGATCGAGACAAGGAAGTTGAGGTTGTTGGGTCTTGCAGCGTGATTATGAAGCTTAAGTATAAATTCGCTAAACGAGAAGATAGATATGATCTAATTTTTGAATGAATGGTCCGTCACTGCATTTCATCATGACTGGTGGTGTAACTATGATCAACACCCGTCTATAACTAATCTATAATGATGCTCAAACAATTCCGCCTCGCCATAGTTTAGGGATTGAATCAACGAAACTGCGCCGGCAGATCCTCCCGTCGCCACTCACTTGCCTGAAACTCCACCACTGGTTCCCGCAGATCCTGCGCATGCCGTACCACCCGTACTTCGGCCGCCTTGCTCTTGCGGAGATGCGCCCGCTTCTGCTGGTCCTCCTGGCTCAGCAGCTTCTCCGCCTCATCCGGAACAATCGCGCGCAACTCAGCATCTCTTGCCTCTAGCGTCTTCTCCAGCACGCAGTGCATACTCGCCAGCACCTTCCGGGTAGATTGAGCAAGGGGTAACTCTGTAGCGGGAACATCGTCGGGCGAGACCCACGACTTGGTGCTGCGCAGGGTGGGATCGGCGTTGAACACGGCCTCGCGGAACCGGGCTACCGTGAGGGCGGCGAACATGTCGCCGGTGCCGCTGAAGTAGCAGTCCAGGGCGGGGACGTCGATGCGGAAGAGACGCGGGGCGCCGTCGGAGCGGGTGGTCGAACCGATGACGGTGAGGGTGTTGGGGAGAGGAGAGTCGGAGAGGCTGGCGATTTGCACGGAGGTGATGATCACGTGGGGGATGTTGTAGATGGCGTGGAGAGCAGTGACGGCTTCGGCGAGGGTAGAGAGGGAGGTGATTTTGATTCCGGAAAGGACTCTGCTTTTGTTAGAGGGAGAAGCAGAATATTATAAAGAAGGGATAGCTTACTCGGCTTCGAATTGGTTGGGGAGGATGAGGTCTGCGTGGTGAATGACCTTTTTGTAGGCGGGGACGACGTCGTCGTTGACGTAGAGACGACCTTGATCGCCCATTACGGGGTCCAGGACTGCGCATGGTTATTACTTGCCATACTGTACCTCACAAGGGATGGCAGCTCACCCCAGAAGAAGGAACCGGGATTCTTTTCCGCTTTACGCTGGAGGTCCATGCCAATGGCCCCGACGGCTTCAACGGCTGCTGCACTGGGCGCATAGCCCGAGAGCATGACATCAAAGTCCAGTAGGTTGCTCTGCGTGAGACCTTCATAGAGCGCGGTGATCTCCTCTGCTGTGGCCCGAGTGCCCTTGAATTGTCGATAACCGGTATGATTACCTGGGATCCGTTAATGTGGTTGTTGCGTGGTTACACAGATGATATATGTCTGCTTACTGAAGTGCACGGTGTTCAAGGCAGCGACATCACAGCCCATGAGCTGCATGACCGCAGTGGCCATCTTATTGCCCACATATCTGATCCGTCAGCATGTGTGGGGGAAGTTGGATGCGACGAGACATCATGATAGATAGATGTTGTTATCAGTTATGACACATACCCGTAGACAACCTAGATTCTTGTCAGCAATGCATTAGGGGTACTCCGTACACCCATGGTGGTTGGGGGAGGCAACATACATGGCTGGCGACAGCCAAGACCCTGGTCTCAGGGACGAGAAGATCGGCGGACATGATGAAATGAAGGGGAGCTTGTGGAGAGGAGAAGAAGAGGAGCAGGCGGGCAAGGAACTTGAAGGGAACTTCGATGTCATTCCTTTTCCTTTTGGGTCGGCGATAGGCGAGGTGGACCTCCCTAGTTTTGCCGCATTGCTGATTGGCTCACGGGGCCGGCGTGCAGCCCGTGCTCAGTCGGGAGTTTTTTTTTATCTTTTATTAAGGGCCTTCCATTCGGCATTTCTTACTGAATGTCGATTTGAATAGTTTGGTTCTGAGGGATATGAATAGTTGTTGTCACGGTTCTCGAGTCAGTCGTGACGCTAATCTTTGGTGGCGCCAGTTTCAGACGAGAACACAACAGGCAGAAGAACCGAACTACCAACTTGGAAAAAAGTTCGTCTGCTTTGTACTAGGAGCAAGGAGTCCAATCAGTTGCCCTGCTAAGAATAAACCCCGGAAGAGTCCAGAGTCCAGACTCTTTGCCTGTCGGTCTAGTCTCGACGTTTGTCCAGCCTATACCACTTCTGCCCGTTTTTTTGGCGCACGGCTCACTCCGTCAGGCACGCCCCTGACCCTCTCGTGTGTCTTGTCCACAATGTGCCATGGCTTGATTCCCGTGTGTAGTACAGTAGCCTCATGGATTAGATTAAAGCTGGGTTCCCTCCCAGTGCCCTAACCTACTCAGCTATCCATCCATCATCCCCCTTGCCCTGCCACCGAGCAGCCATCCCAAGACCATGTAATTGTTGACAACCACACTCCTTTTATTTCTTTGCCGTCTATAATACCATACTCTCGTTAAACTCTGATTCCTGGTTCCTCACTCAGGAGAGCCATTCAAGCACCATCACCATGGTGTCCATCTACACACTTCGTGCTCGCTCAGCACGACAACAACACCTACTACCCATCCTTCTATGGACTCTACTTGCCCTCCCATCGGTGACAGGATCCGTGCTGCCGTCCATCGCAGAAATAAGCAGTAGTAGTGGAGAGATCGTCAATGCGGATCTCTCCGCAGCACATACCACCACCACAGATCATCAACTATCACCAGATACCTTCACCACCGAAGACACGAACACCCTCCAACCTCGCACCAGCAACATCACAACCGACCCAACCACATCAACAGACACCACCTTCCCCACCCCCTTCGACACCTCCCTAACGAACAACTTCACCACGACCACCTGCGCGACCTTCTTCCACAACCTCCTAACCAACAGCACCCTAACAAACTGCCACGCCATCTCGCTCCTTCTCCGCGACTCCACCTCCTTCTTCCACAGCCTCACCTCAGCGCCCACCACCTCCAGCATCCTCGACACAGCCTGCGCCTCCAACGTCACCACCTGCACCACCACCCTCAATTCCCTCGCATCCTCCCTCCTCCAATCCTCCACCTGCCTACACGACTACAACGCCGGAAACCAAGTCATTGTCTCCGCCTATACCGACCTCATCACCTACGCACCCATCTACCGCGCCACGTGCCTGCAATCCCCCGTCACCAAGAACTACTGCTTCGTGGACGCCGTCACGAATACCTCCAACGCCGTGGACTACGATGTGTATTTCGTGCCGTATGGGAGTGCGATTTCGAGTAAGCCCTGGCCGACGTGCAATGAGTGTTTGCAGGCCACGTTGAATGTGTATAAGGAGTATGCCAGTGTGGATGGCCAGCCCTTGGCGGGGAGTTATTTGCCCACGGCTAAGGGGGTGAATGGCGTTTGTGGGAGTGGGTTTGCCGATGTTAATGTTACGGTGGGGGTGCTGAAGGATGGGGTTAGTAGTAGTGGTGGTGTCAAAGTTTGGAGGGGAGGTTTGGGGTTGGGGATGATGATGATGTGGAGTGTCGTTTGGGTGCTGATGGGGGTGGTGCAGTAGTAGTGTTCAGGGTATGATATGTTATGTGATATGGTTATGGTTTGTTGCCGGGTCTACTTGGAGGATACTTTAATGTCTATATTTATTACTCTAATATCTACACTCGTTACACTCCCCTCTATTTTAATTCAAAGTATGTGGAAAATGATAATATCTTATTCAAAACCAGGTATATCCAGCCCGTAGGCAAATAAATAAAATATCAAACAGTGCAAGAAGAATATCACAATGTGGTGGTCACTATATCATGTCGTTACAAATATTCATGATACGAATAATTCGGGGTAGTAGTACTGCCGTCCGCTAACTTCGTCGGAAACTGTCTCCCAGAGCCACCCCGACCAGGCTTTGAGGCCCGAAGCTCTCACTCCCCAAGCCTGATGCCGGGCTCTGTGTCGACGCGTCTCGCTCCCGCTTGATCCGGAAGAAGGCCAGCTTGGCGAACCGGTTGAGCTGTGCCCAAAAGTGTCGCCCCGCCGGATGCGCCGCGATGCGCTCCAGGAGATCGACCGCCGCCTCGCGCACCGGCTGGTGTGGGTGGAACAGTCCCATGCCGAGGTAGAAGAGTCCCGCTTGGTTCTCCGGCGTCACGGTCAAAAGCTGGCAGATGCCCGCGTAGTCTTTGACCGCGTGCGCAAATGAGATGTAGATCGCCCCCGACTCGGCCGGCGGCAGCCTCAGCGTTCGCAGCCGGTCATGGTGATGGTGCAAGTCCGGCTTCTGAATCGGCCGTGAGGGATAATACATGGCTGCAATGTCTTGAATGAAGGAGTAGTATGATCGCGTCGTCCGCCAGCCTTCGATTCGTGCCACCGAGGCCATCAGCTCGCGTTGCTTGGCCCCCTCGTCTGGCCACACGTAACCGTGTCCGCGGAGCGTCGTCGGATCGAGCGGATCCGCCTGAAGACCGCTTGGACTCTCGGGCGAAAGCTCTTCGTTGGGCCCAATAACATACAGGTTGGACGCCCCATAGACTGTCTCCTCGAAGGCAGCAGCAACCCGGGTGAACTTGGTGATATAAGCCCGCCATTTCGCCCGAATGGCGTTCTCACCGTATCGGTTGGTGATGCTGCGCTGGACCTCCTCCATAAAGACATTGTCACCGCTGGGATCTGTATTGTTACTCGGTGGCGGATGGTGGTTCATGGCGGCTTGCTGCTGGAAGTACAAGAGTCCTTCGGTGACTGGGGCCGGCTCGACGTGGCTGCTGATCTTCATTCGGCCCGTGGGCAGATCGCAGAGCACATCCCACCATTCAGGATGGTTGGCAAATGTAGGATTTGTCACGCCGGCAATGAAACCGGGGACCCTCAGCAGGTCATCGATCTTCGTCAGATCGGTGTACGGGAACGCATGTCTGGTGAACCCGCGCAATATACCGCCCGACGCAAGGGCGCACGCCGCCAACACTGCCTCTGCCACTTCGCCTGAAGGGCGATTATGCCCCAGGAATATCACTCGCTTCTGAGTCAGCATGGCGTTGACGAGGACAATGATCGGATGGGTAAAGGGCCCACTCGTAGTGAGATGGGGATGGATGGGAAAGGGCTGTGGCGAGGCCGCATGCGGAGTAGAAAAGATTTGGATGAGTTTGATGAGGGAAAAGTCGCCCACTACCTCCGGCCAAATGACCGTCGGTACCTTCACTGGAATGGGAATATCGTTGTAGACGATCTTAGACTCATACTCGTGGGTATCTCGGGGTAGTGTGTATCGAGGGGCGGCCAGCCTCTTCGGGGACGGGGGAGTCTCGTCGTCAAAAGGCCCGCCCTCTTCGACTTGTCGCTGGTGGATCATCTGCTCAAATTTCTCGATGAACATATCCTTACAGTTGCTCGCCTGTAAGATCAGTCGTTCTAAGAGAGATAGCCTCGGCATCAACGACAGGTCCATGGCGTTCACGGCATTGTATAACGATGCGAGCGTCTCCGGGTACGGGTTCTTGAAGTAATCCTCCAGGGCCAGGAGAAGTAAAGGCTGTCATTGCCGGTCAGCTCCACCACATGCGCTGTTTTGGATGAACCTACTTTATATATATGTAGGAAGGAATGTCGCGTGCAAATCGCCATGGCTTTGACCACTGCACCACTGTGATTGTTCAGTATTGACCAGACAGCCGGAAAACCATGGGAGTTGGACATACCGCTTGACGGAATTATCTTGCTTCGTATTTACAAGATTGAGCACATACATCAAGGGTGGCCCCTCGCCACCCTCTTCTTCGTCGCTGCTCTCCTCCTCGGTTGACCCGCCTGCATCCTCGCTATCCCCGTCGCCGCTCTCTGCATCCCCTATCCGGGACTTCTTTTTCTTCTTCTTTTTCTTGCCAGTACTAGCGTCGTCGTCCTCGTCCGCATCCGCGCTGGTGTCCTTGTGTAAGAAGAAGATCGTCCAGTCCTGGCTCCGAACGTGCGTCTGATCGGGAAGCATCAACTCCGCTAGCATACTCTCGTCGCCACTGATTGCGGCAGGATACTGATGTTCCATGATCGGGCCGCGGTCAATGTGGAACGACGCCACGAGGATGTACTCGACATGTCGCTCGGGCGAATCTCGGGGGTATTGTGATTTGCATCGGCGCGGTTTGGGATAAAGAGCAGAGGGACCATTGCCCAGCGAGCGACGACGCGCCGAGTTCCCCGAACTACTGGGGGTGCGCCGGTGGATGATGGAAGGGGAAGGGGATAGGCGGGGATGGCCATTGGCCTTGGAAGGATTGGTCGTGGCCGCAAGCGAGAGGGAGGAATCGTCAGCAGGTCGGTAGGGTATTGAGATGCTCATTTTCTGGCCGGGGAACGGGGGGTCGAGGTGGACACGGGGGTCATTCAGATCGAGAGCGGATCGGGGGTGGCAAGTGATAGCTCCAGAAGACCGGCGAACAATGAGCACGAGGATAACGATAATAGCAGCATACTCGATCAATTATCCCAGTGAAAAGCCAAGGCGACCTTACTCAGGCAACGGATACAGTCAGACTGTTAGACTATCAGTCATTGTCAGGGTTCGAGAGCCAGGACGGACGGGGGGGAGGTTCGTCGATCGGAGGATTAGTCGGGATAGACTCAGGGGAAAAAGAAAGGGGACGAGAGCCTCCAAAGCCCACGCACCGACGATGATCTCCACAGCGGGGAAAGGCGACGGGAGACAAACCAGCAACCACCGACCGCCATGGCCTCAATGCACGCCGTTGGGGGGAAAAGAAGGAAGATTGCAATAGGACGCAATGGGCACGCGAGATCTAGGCCATGAGATCTAGACCACAGGATAGAATACTTGCTTAGACCGATGATAATAATAGAGAAGATATCAATAATCTGAGATGGAGGATCGGATCTCTTTCTCCGTGCAGTTCGATTGAGGGAACTTCAGACTTGCAGAACTGCCGCTTCTTGCCTTTCTTGGGCCCCGCACGTGCCCCCTCCGTATCGGCCCGACTTGAACCCCCGAGCCTTGTTTGTTTGGCTGCCTTTCCCTTCTGGGAACTATGTATGATATCTCCATCTCATCTATCCTGCCATCTTTCCCCTCTTGATCCCTCTTCACTGTATGTGTGTGTGGATCTCCCCAATCTGGTAGGGAACACTGTACAGTTGTGTGTCATCGCCTTATTCATTTCCCCCATTGTTAATCCAACATGGTAAGTGCTCTTCCTATCTCCTTCCGCACTCCGCTCACCGCCGTATCTCCAGGTCACCTCCAATGCCCCCTTCAGGCCATCGCCATTATCATTTGGCTCCCCTCGACCCTCCCCTTTTCGCCGTCCGTCTACGCCCAACTCCCCTCCCCAAGGCCGTTCAAGCACCCCTGGCAGCTCCCCCGGCCGCGGATACACTCCGGTCCAGTCTCCGAGCAAACTCAAGGAATCATACACAGTCGAGGAAGATGACGGCTCTTCACCCAAGAGCAAGCCCAGAAGTCCCATTGCACAGCCTCGTTTCACACGAGAGGCACCCCCCTCGCCAACGAGGGGCGCCAATGCTCCGGATACGTCGCCGTCGCTGATGGAAGCCAAAGCCACGAACATGATGGCGGCGTCATCTGACGCAGCAGCCAAACTCCCCCCCGCACAACTGCGGGAAATCAGAGAGGCCTTCCAGGTCCTGGACCGAGATAACGATGGTTTGGTGGATAAGGACGACGTGGTGGATGTGCTTACGAACGTGGGTATGTAAAGGAAGGCTAGCTAGTGGATCGTTTTAGGGCGATGACATGTGACACTGACGCAACACTGCTCGACAGGCCAAGACCCGACTGCGATTTCCAAATTCTTCCCTTTGGGAGGGCCTCAGACTATGAATTTTCCCACCTTCCTCAATACCCTCTCACAGCTGCTCGCTCCCCTTTCTTCCCGCCAAGAACTTATGAATGCCCTAGCGGCCTTTGACGAGGACGACAGCGGTCAGATCGACGTCGACGAGCTGCGCGATGCCCTCTTACACACAGCGAATGAGGATGGAGACCATCCACTAACCGACCGGGAGATCAATGAGGTGCTCAGTGGATTTACGGGGCGCCGAGCGTTTGGTGGGAAAGGTGCTCGGGCAACCGGCGGAGGGAAGAGGGGGGAGGTATTCCGATACCAGGACTTTGTCAGTGGGATCATGGGAGGGACGGAGAATGGGTCGACGAATCGCCGCGACGCCTAGTAGATAGCCGCAATGGCGGAGTGGGAATTATTGCTTATAGTTCGGTAACGGCGTTTCGGATGTGATGAGGCATACCAATAGTTAGGGAACCGGACTGGCTCTGGCAGCCATTGACCTGCAATTCTGGATCTGCGTAGAAGACAACAACAAGAACAACAACATCAACATCAACACTAACATCACCACTACTTGCTATTGTAGACGCCCTTCAGGGCAGAGCTCCATCTTCGGCGAAGTTAAACATGACAGACCGACAGGGGACATGTCACGATGGAAATAAAGTTGACAGGGCGAGTGCAAGACTCGTGGGCCCGCGAGGCATAAGGCCAGGAATTTCCCATGGCAACTGAGCTTTTTTTGCTCGCGTCGTCGCGTGTCCCCGCATTCCGTCCGTCGGCAAAAAAAGCCCGCCATCAGATTGAAACTCTCAGAGTGACTTAGTAAAAGTTAGTGATGAATCCAAGCTGCAGCAGAACCCCCTAAGAATCCATAGATTTCTTGCATCGTCCGGCGTCGTGTCTTTTCTCCAACCATTCATTCTCACACCCCCCATCCTATTGATAATTCTTACATGTTATAAATTATTCTCTGGATCTCTTTTCAATCATTATCATTATTACATTTCATGCATCATCTTCCTGTCCCTCTTTGATCCGGTTCAGGAAGATGGTTTTGTCTCTGCGCCAGACGCAGACCCCCAATCCTTGCTGATCCAATCGAGCGTCTGTCCGTCACACCTGCAGCAGAGCCCACTCTCCCTCTCCCTCCGCACCCCCCAGCCAGCATGGCGCCCTCCGAATCCTCTCCTTCTCCCTCGTCCTTTCATCCCACCCAGGCCCAGCTTGATCTCGCTGCTCTGGCTGGGTCACCTTCACCGCGGACCATGCGAGGCTTGCGCAAGATCCAGTCTCACCAAATCCTCTCATCTCATCCTCCTTCCTCAGCTCATCCGCCGTCGGGGCGCTTGTCTGCTGGCGCCGAGGAGCTCTCCCAGCCTCCCCAGCTGGACTCGCCCGTGCGACTGCGCTCGCACCGCCGGGCGCGCTCCAACAGCGATGCCTCGTCTCGAGAGGCCCCTGCCATAGGAACTCAAAAGCGATCGGCCAGAAAGACGGGTTCTGGGTTTGGAGTCAAGCGCTCGGTCTTGGAGACTCTCCTCCGGGACGGTCCGCACCAGGGCAACCTTCAGGAGGGTCTCCAGGAGCTCCGGTACCTCGTTCTCTCGACACGAGTCGAAGCAGACGCGGATGGCATGGTATATACCCTCGTGCTCTTTCTGCCCCTCGTGGGATGACGAGCGACACGTCCACTAACACTATCGCGCGATACAGTCAACCTACCGAATTTACCTCTGGCTCGTCCTTCTCGATGTTTCTCCTGTTCCAACCGACGAATACCTCTCCCTCATCCACCGTGGTCGCTCCCCAGCCTACACGAAAATCCGCAATGACACATTCCGCACACTGGCCACAGACCCCCTATTTAAACGTCGCGTTACAGAAGCCAGTCTGATCCGGCTGCTCAACGCTGTCGCATGGAAACTTCACGACGCAAAGAATAAATACCGATCGCGATCGCGTCCCTCGTCCCGTCTTCGAGAGATTGAACTCTTAATCAACACACCCCCGAGCATTGAAGAAGAACCTTCGCCATCGGGAACACCAGGTAGCGTCGCCAGCAGTTGCGGTGGCGGCAGTGGGATTACAAACGAATCTGCGATCTACGTCCAAGGCATGAACGTGCTCTGCGCCCCGTTCCTCTACGCCGCTCGCAGCGAAGTCGAGGCCTTTGCCCTGTTCCACTCGTTCATTACACGCGAATGTCCCGGTTACATCCGCGGCGCCATGGATGGGGTCCATCGGGGACTGCGCTTGGTCGATCAATGTTTAGAGATCGTCGAGCCCAAACTCGCGGCGTACCTCTTCTCCAAGGGCCTACAGGCGAAACTGTATGCATTTCCGTCGGTGTTGACCCTCTGCGCGTGCACGCCTCCTCTTCCGGAGGTGCTCCATCTTTGGGACTTCTTGTTCGCGTACGGAACGCACCTGAATATCTTGTGTATTGTGGCGCAATTGATTCGAATGAGGGACACGATCCTGGAAAGTCCGAAGTATGTTTTTTTTTTTTTTTTTTTTCCTTTCCTCGTCTCTCCCCTTTCCCACACTAGTTCGTCCGCCCTTCCTTTTCATGTTTTCTTTTTCCTCGTCCGCCTCATCATTCCCCAAAAAGCAAAAACCATACCACCACAAAACAAAACAAAAACGGGGGAAAACAAGACAAATCAGATCCCCTCAGAGCACAGCCCCGAAACACAGCTCCCTCTGAGAAAACAATTCTCCTGGGCGTGATCTGATACCCCCCAAACCCAAAACAAAGCCGCAGCAGACATCCCAGAAAATCTGTGAAGTAAGATAGCAGCGCTAACATGACCCGTTCACAGTCCCAACAAAATCCTCCGATCCTTTCCACCACTCGACGCTAAAGAGATCATCGCCCTGACGGTCCTAATCGTCCGCAAGATCCCCGAGCCGCTGTACGCTGAATTAATCGACCATGCCAAATGATGGCATCACGTTTCATCCCTTTCCCTGTTTTCCAGCTACCTAGCTAGCCAACCAGCCAGGCCAGGAAACTTGACTTCAGCTACAGCTCCAGCTAGCCACGAAAAACCTACCCTACCTGCGGAGTACCACCTACCATCTAACCCACCGAATTCGCCACCTACTACGTTTCACCACACGGACCCGGACCCAGACTCAGACCCAATACAATATTCCAAATTGGGACTAATGTGTCCGTCCCGGCCCCCTACTACTTATATCCACGCCTCTTTTTTTCTCACTTTCTTACGTACGCACCGGATCTAACGATGACCTAATTGAGACGTCTCGTACTTTACCCCTTTTGTACTTGTATTTTACATTTCATTTTGACATTTTTTGTTGAACAGTTTCTGGCGTTTTTTTGTTTCTCTTGTTTTCTTTTACTTTCTCATGAGAACTAACCGACTAACACAACCTAACCTAACCTGTATGTATTATTGATTGTTATGAGAGCATGATATCATTGATGGAACCGAGATATGAGAAAAAGATGGAAAAAGCGAAAACGAAAAAAGGAAAAAGAAAGAGAGAGAGAGAGGAAGCATATAGGAGAGTGAGTGAGTGATTGATTGATGAATTGAATGGGGACGGGGATGTATTTTAGACTGGAGATGTGGATTGTCTTTTTTGATTGACCATGTTATTTATCAAGGGCTGACTGACTACTTACTGGTCGGGGTAGTCAGATAGATGCGATGAGATGGATGACTCATGAGTGAATGATGAAATTGATTGAATGCATCATGGCATTTGCCAGATATTGATTGTTTCTCTCTCTTGCATTTGAACAGAAGAAAAGGAAGAATAAGTTCGACTTATGGTAGACTTCTAACCAATCAATCATCCTATCTATGTAATGTATGTGTTATGTGTTGTAAACCCCCTTTCAACTCCCCTGGACGCCGTATTTCTCACTCACTCATTGAAAACCTCGCACAGAAATAGAGACAGAAGAGTAAAAGATCATGCACATATAACAATGATCACATCCAATACCAGAGCACATCAAACATAGCGAACCCAACCCCATGATCCCGTTCTATTCCCGCCTTTACCCTCTGAAAGTAAATAACGATGACAATCAAATAAGATCTGCATATAGATGATTACTATAAGCCAGTAGATATGGGAAAGTTTGCGGCTAAGTAGCCACCGCCTTGTTCCCAATGTTGGACCCGTTAACAACAAGAGGTCCGCAGTGGTCGCCCGATTTTGACGATGTCGACGTCGACGAAGACAGCGAGGATGACCTCGGGCTATTACCAGGACCAAATGGTCCTTCCTTCTTTGCGACCGGACCGTTCATGTTAGCGGATGGTGCCGAAGCAAAGACAGGACCGGCGTGTTTCTCGCGGGTCAGACTATATGCGAGATGGAGACTCCGGTCGATCTTGACGCGGATTTTCGCGTCCATGAAGTTGATGCCGTTGTATTGCGCTACAACACGCTTGGCTTCATCCGCTGTGCGTAGGGTCACCCGCGCGAAGCCTTTACAGCGGCCGGTGTCGGGGTCAGTGGACACCTCGGATTGCTCCACTGTGGCGCCGCTTTCTTCGATGAAGGCACGAAGGAGCTTGTCCGTTGTGGTGGGACTGAGGTTCTGCACGAATATAGTTCGCCGTGGGGAGGAACGGGGACCTGGGCCCCCGGAATGGTAGATCTGCGGCGCGAAAGCCGGGTTGTAACCGTAGGAAGCTTTGCCGGACATGTGGGCCCGGCGTCCGGGTAGACTAAAGCCGCCATGTGCTGGGGCGTCAGGGAATGGTGGCAAAGTCGAAAAGGGATATGCGGGGAGAATGGGAATAGTAAAAGAGTCACCGAATGAGTGGCGGAGAGGAGCAGGCGATGGTGGAATGCCTGATATGGGCTGTTGTGTGACTGGATCTGTAGGGAAAGGCATGAAAGGATGTTGAGGCATTGCCAGGGGATTGACCATGGGGCCGTAATCAGTGGCTGGGTATGTCGGGCAGCTTGGACTGGCAGACAAGATGGGTCTAATGCGTTGTCAGTTGTCGCCTGAGGGAAAAGGGATTCAATTCCTGTACGTACTCGGGGGAAATGGGAGACGGAGGCACTGCCATGTTCTGTGTTGATCGCGGCGGAGTTGAGTAGCCTGGTACGTAGTTAGGTGGGACCACGCAGGTTGGACTCTTCGTAGGTCCAGCAATTGGTCGTGTAGGTGAACTGGTTCGTGCTAATGTGACAACCAGGCTCTGGCCTTCCCAGCCGTTGGTAGAAAGCCTGTCTAAAGCACCCTGTCAGCTAGTTTCTACCCATCTGAGTCTTATCACGCACGGTAGGTCCGCCATGCTTCGTCTTCGTTCTTCACGATGATCTGGCCAAGACCGGTTGGAAATCCATGTTGATCATCATATACCACTGCTTGACGGATGTGCAAGGCTGTCTGACGGACTAAGTCTTTGAGTTCTTGCCAACGACAGTGCGCCGGTATCTGCTTCCATGGTTAACTAGACAAGATCGCTTGTATAAGATGTACTGTGTGCGAGACATACCCCCTGAAGAAATAAGACGAATTCCTCTTCTGATCTCCCAGATCTTGCCATCCGCCCCTTCTCGCGTGGAGGGAAAGGCATGATAGTGTGGTATAGTAGGGTTCGATATGTCAGATCCCCTGAGGTGCTCGGAGAATGGATGAAGAGTATGTGGGCCCCGTGAGTTTAAAGCCTGCGATCTTCTAACGAATGGACTAGTTCCGACGTCTTCAAGCTTCAATGCGCAGGATGGACTTGGTTAGCAGGGGGGTAGTGACCTAGAGACTAGATTATAAGTATCGGGGTTTGGTCTGACGCTCTCACACCCGGTTATGACCAATGATGCCCAAGGGGATTATGCTTACTGGTTCGTCCTTCAAGACCCCGGTCACTAATCAGACACTCAGGTACTGATTGAAGAAATGAAAGCGATCCACAGAAAGATAAAAGATCGAGGACCAGTGCTTCGTGGGTTTTATGTCAAGACAGGAAGACAAGCGCCCGAGAGTTGATCGACCTTCTACATCGAAAGAGGTCCACCGATGGCGAAAAGTGTTGAGACCGGTGCTGAAGGAGCAGCAGCAGCAGCAGCAACCACGGCAGGTACAGTAAGGAGGGCCAAAATAAGAATAGCAAAGGCAGTAAGAATGTCCGAGGGAGTGGAAACAGAGAGGATAGTTGGACTCGTGAGGATAAGATTAGTGGAACGAGGCCAGGAAGCAGAAGGAAAATAGACAAAAGCCACCGATGCATCCGCTGACGAATCAAAAGGGGGCGCAGTTGATCCTGGAGAGCTTGCGAGGGAATTCTGGGCCTGATGCCTGGAGCAGACTGGGATGGATCAATTTGGGAGCGCTGGCAAAGGCAGATGGGAGGAGGTGTGGTAGTGATCGCAGTCGAGGGATCGAGGGAGGACGGGGCCCAAGCAGGCTGATGATGATATGTCATGCATGATCAACAGTGATGGATAAGAAAAGATGGAGACTCACTATTGAGCTTGAGTGGCCGGAGAAGTGATGGAGAAAGGAAAGAGGGAAAAAAAAAAAAAATCAAAACAAGATGAGAAAAAAGAAGTTGAATGATGAATGGGTGAATGAGGAGAAGGGGGAAAAGAAATGAAGAGGAAAAAGTAAATATACTAGTAGTTTAGTTGGTATGGCTGACTGACTTGCTGGGCATGAACTAAAAACCAGTCATTCAGTCAGCCAGTCTGTCAATCAGGGCGAATGGGTGAAGATGAATTGATTGAGTGATTTCTATCTGTACGACTTGATGAATGCTTCATATAGTGCTGCGTGAGATTGAACTAACTAGCAGCTGGTACTCCTCAAATAGCACCAAGAAAATGTACTGTCAGGGACTAGAGTAGGAGTGAGAGAGAGGAAGTATATACTAGAACTTGAATTAAGGTACTGCAGTGATTGGTAAAGATCGGAAAGTACCAAGGCAAATGGCGAGGAGAAATGGAATAAATCGCCAACAACAACCATCCAACCCAACATCAAGGATCCAGCCTTCCATTCAGTGGCACTCTCATCACCAACGACGATAACCTCCATGGACAAATAACTCATCACTCATCACATCTATTTCCTCTTCATCAGCGCCTTCATTTCCAATACACTCGAGTACGTCACGCTTGGCAGACAGGGTTACACCGCCAGATCTCAGGGCAGCCACAACAACAACAAGGTCTCTGTCCTGTCCTATCATCAAAGAAGTAGAATAAATTAGATCCAAAAAAAAAAAAAAAACAATTAGTCAATTAGAGATATACCAAGAATTGCTGATACAATGAAAAGACTTGATGGCGGACTATCCGCCCTGCATCGCCCTGAAATGCAAATGGCTTTGTGCTTTTTCCGTTAGTTAATATCAGCATCTTCGTCACCGGTCAGCCCTGCGGTGGGCAGGAAGATTTTCTCCTTCAGAGAAGGGCAGCCAACCAAAATAAGAAGAGATCCGAAAATTAGACCAGACAGCTGATGAGATACAGAAACGGTGTTTCTTTTTTTGTTCGGTTTCCTTCTCACCCCTTGGGTCACCTTCATCATACTAAGTAAGCAGCACTGCAAGCAAAAATAGAATAACCTCAGCCCTGAATTGG
Organism: Aspergillus brasiliensis CBS 101740; assembly: GCF_001889945.1. Lineage (NCBI taxonomy): Eukaryota > Fungi > Ascomycota > Eurotiomycetes > Eurotiales > Aspergillaceae > Aspergillus > Aspergillus brasiliensis. The sequence continues at coordinate 2,373,818 of NW_027137444.1, read as the reverse complement.
GGAATGTGGAGTTACACAGTCGGACTTGTCTCATGTCTGATCGTGAGAGCCTGCAGCATCTTCACCCGGACCCGACCTCTAACCCCTCTCTCATCAGGCCTCTCATTCTCTCATTGCTGCACTAGTGAGTCGAATTAATTGTCTCGTCTCAGCTCATGTCCCCACAGATAGTCAGTCAGTCATCCAAGAATGCATCGCAGCAGAGACCGAAGTGTAATGCAAGAAAAAAAATAAATAAATGAAGCAGACAAGCCAGAATACCCGAGCAATCGAGCTTCACAAGCAGCCTATTGAGCAGTTGCGTCTCCCAGTCGGATCCAATCTTGCCCCTTGATTCGGTTCTTGGACCAGCCAGATTCGGCCGGGAAGATCCCTGAAGCAACCTGCATATGAGGTATCCATTTCAGCAACAGTCATCGCCTAGGTAGGTCGGTCCGCCCGGGAGTACCTGTCCACTCCATGCATCGAAACCTTGCCACTCAGGTCACCGCCGGCGCTGAGCGATACATCCAAAAGAATTGTCACACAAAAGTGTAGTCACTGGGAAGCGTTGGACGGGAGACACCAACCAACGCCCGGGCAGCAGGCGTCAGGCTCCGGTAACCGCTGCGACCAGGAACAATTGGGATGGGGAAGGCTGAAAGTGGAAGAGGATGGCATCGTATCCCTTTACGGGAATCTACAGCTGGGAAAATAGAAAGAATTAAATTGGAAAGTTATCAGGAATGGCCATTTCAAAAAGTTAGGCCCTGGAATTAAACTGCCGAGATAAGCCGTTGCCATCCGAGTCTAATCTGTCCGCGCCGGGGCCTTGACTCTTCCGAATCTAGTAGGGATGGCTGTCTGTTTCAGTCGCTTTTAGATGTCTTCTGTAAGTGTGAGTGAGTGATCCTGTTTGTCTATTCAATTAAGCCCGGGGGGAGTCACGATCACGGCGGCAGATCGCAGACTATCTATCCAACCTTCCCCAGAAACTCCGCTAAGAATCGATAGTCCGGACGATCGACCATACAACATAGTAGACTTTAGTTGGTGATTAGGCAATAGGCACGCTCTCTCGCTCGAGTCCCTCCGCCCACGGGCCCGCGGCTCTGGTAGGATCTCCCACTAGCAGTCATTCGTTGGAAGACTCCATACCCAACCAGGCGAACAATCTAGAAGGGATCGAGGTTTTCACGACCCGTCGGGGTTCCGGGGACCTTAGATTTTGAAGCTAGAAGCTGCTAACTAGATATCCGTCGTGGCTGGCTCAAGATCTCTCCACTTGGGATGGAACCATCTTTGAATCTTCATATTCCCGATCAGGGAATACTACGCTGAATGTTCCTGGTGCCGGTGGATTAGTACTTGTCGCGGTCGCGTGGACGACTAAGCTTTGATCGTGTCACTGCCGTACGAGGGGGTTGAAAATGTCCTGTCCCTCCGTGCCTGGTCGCGGCTACCGATTACATACATGAGCAGCACAGTAGTCCACGGACTATTGAACACTACGACCTATTCGATGTCTGCGTGGAACCTCGATGATGGGAAGATGAATCTCTTGTGATCGTAGCTACGGGGCGTAATCAGTGGTCTGCTGTGGAGCGAAAACCCAGATTGCTTCCTTTCTTTGGATCGTAACGTTACTTTGATATGATACTGAATCTCGAAGTCATCATTGACTTAACTAATTACCTTCCCGACTGAGACAGGCCGAATTGGGAGATCCGTCGATCGCCCTCGATTCCTCAGGACACAACAAGTCACTAGACTCAGACAACTTAGTTACTAGTTACCATGGAAGAGAGCTCTGAAGAACGAGCTCTACCTGTCACATGCACTGATCGCAATTGGTAATCCCAATCCTGTCAATCTCGAGGCTCAGTCGGGGATTATCTGACATTTCCGGTGACACGGTGACCATGGGAGAAATCGTCTGCCGACCATGACACCGGACAGACCGTTCTGCAATACTTGGAGGGCTTATACAGTACCACGCACATATGCGTGCACATGATGCTCTCCCACTTGGTAACACCATCCAAGTTGATTACCTGAGTCTTCAGTCTCCAGCGCACAGCCACCGAATTACACTAAGCCATTTCTAAAATGTGAGGCTTGAGGCTTCTACGGAGTGCCACCCATCCCCTTCTCCCCCCCCCCCCCAACGCCCCCCTTCTGCCCTTCGAGCGCCTCTCCCCATCACCCAGTGCTAACCCCGATAGCACCATAGCACAGTGGACCCCGAGCAAAGCAGTCGAGACGATGAAACGAGGCCAAACCCACGGCGAAATGAGCCACGACCCACTGATCAGCGACACCAACCATTGCCGACACCACAAAAGGGGTTGGTCAGGCAATCTTTCGGGTGTGGCTTGAAGGGCCGCCCGTCACATCTACCTTAGGTAATCCAGTGTGAATTTCCCTCTTTGCGATGGTAGTCTGCAGAAAAAGCAAAAGCCAGTCTAATGTGAGTGATCTCCGAGTCCCAGACAGCTGACTTGCCGTCCCCGGCTCGCTCGGGGTTCGAATCGGGCTCTGAACTTCTGATACACTACAAGCGTGATAAGACACCTGCCATCGATCCGATCACGGCCTCTCTTAATGCGGGGCGACGCCAAAGTACTTAGTATTCGCTCACACTTACGTGTCCGTGTTACAGGCAACCAGGCTAATGTCCCCATCGCTGTAAGGGGGAGGAGGAGGAGGAGGAGGGGTGGGCAAAAAAGAAAGGAAAAGGACAAGATGGAGGGGTAAAAGGTCCGTGAACGCGCCGCGCCCCCCATGTATACGGACTTTACCGTCGTTGTTTGCTTGGTGTTGTCACGCTCTAAAGTCGGGGGGGAGGGAAAAAAAAAAAGAAATAGAATAGGAATGGAGGAAAGTGAGACTCCCCCCCTCCTTGGCGCCAAAATACGGAGAAAAATCCTAGGAATCACGGGGTTTTAGGCATTACACGAACTACGGGGTAGTGACCATTCCAACCACTAAACCACCCAGCCTACTTACAATTGCAGTTAGTAGGGACTCAGTATCTACAAGCGACTAACCCAACACGGAGTACGCTCAGTACTCACATTTTGGACTCCGCTTAACGCTAGTCAGAGCTAGCCTGGGAACCGGTGCGTTTTTAGTCTCTTAGTTGTTTTTGCCCAGCGTTTAGGACCAGATTACCAGTAATAGCAGTAATAGCAGTAATAGCAGCAAAAGAGTAGAAGAAGGAAAAAAAAAAAAGGTTAGAGAGAGAGAAAGTGAACATGACTATGTTGTCCTCCCACCATAACCAAAGAGAAAGTAATAGTATTAGAATCACCCATTAAACCAGACCATAATAATAGATAGTCAGTAGGTAGATAGTTAGTACGGAAACAATAACAAAAGAACCACCACATTCCTAGCTAGTAACAACGGATTTATCCCGCCTCCCAAGCCCATCCTACTAATCCGACTAACTATCTAACCTCAGCCTCGGACATAAGACATAAGGCGCGTGGCTTGAGCACCAGCACAGCACAGCACAGCACAGCAAACTAAGACTACTCCCACTTAGTTAGTTAGTTAGTTTCAGTAAGTAATAAATCGTATCTACTAAGTATCTATCTAGTATCTACGGAGCACGGAGTACCTAGCTCCTATAATCCCAGCCGATGATCCCTAGGTTAGTAGTGACCACCTTCCCGTCTCTTTCCCTATCTTTCTTTTCTCTCTTTTCTCCCGGGGGTTTTTAGTGGTTTAGGCTCGGGATTTACATTACGATTGGCACGGCGCATGTATGTATGTATGTATGTATGTTTGTCACAAGAAGAAAGGAGGCGGCGGGGTTAAATGAATGAAATTGAAATTGAAATCTGGAGATCATTTCGAATCAATCGATCAATTGATTGCATCATTGATGCTTCAGGTTAGTTATATCTGTCATTCTTGCATGCCGGTGTGGTTTCGGATGGGGAAGGTTTTATTTACTTACTTACTGTCTATAGTAAGTATGTAGTAGGTTTTGATTTGAAATTGGAGATTTGAAACGCAGATAATAGTAGGGAGATTCGAGTAAATTTGAGTTGTGGCATGTGTGTAAATCTGCAGGGCTTATTTGATGGCCTGCTTCTTTGCTTGTATTGTAGATACTACTGCATTAGGTAGGTATGGAGTAGATGGGAGTAGATTTCGCTAATATAGTTAACTGGGTATGGTATTGTAGAGTGGGAGAAACAAAAGGCATGGTGAATGTAGATCATTTTTGCGTCGTCTTTCACACAATAGAATCATAATCAAATAATCCACCCCCTTTCCAAATAACAAATGAAAACAAAGTACAGGGTATCATAGTAGGCTAGGCTAAGGTAGCAAGCAATTCTTTCAAAATAACAATAATAATATATCCATTTCAACAACAGAGAAGATTTCTCGGTGCGGTATGGTGCGAGTGGCGGGGATGGAAGGAACTGGATGATCATCATTGAGCGGAGCGCTGTTCGCATGGAGAGTGGGACTCTGCTCAACGAGATGATCATCATCAATCAGCCCTCGCTCGCCCCTCGCCCCTCCCCTCTTCCCCCCCCTGCCTTGTCGGTGACACCGCCACGCGGCCCCGCGCCAATACAAATTCCAATTCCACATGCTGAATTTAATATTCATGTAATGTAGGGGGCGCGTCGCGGGGTGGGAGGGAGGAGGTTCGATAACTTGCAGTCGCGATTTGTATGCTTGGTTTGCGACAGCACATGTATCGCGCCAATTTGCGAAATAATCGGCATGGCACCGAGGAACACGACCAGATTCAATAGCTAGTATCCATATGGGGGGAAGCGGGTGACGCAGGAGTACAGAATCAACATGCGCAAACCCTCACTCAATCAGACACAACAAAGAATCAACAACCTGTGCCAGCACAGTAACATTGGTCCCGAGTAATGCATTGTTGGGTTGAGTAAACGGCGAGGCGAAGAAAAGGTGTAGAACCAGCATCTTGTCACGTCAAAAGTCGGCTTTGTGTTTTTTTTTCGCTCCTCTTCGCCCGTTGCGGAATCCCACCATCGAGCTGGAATAGGAGTTGGGCGTACGAAAAATTTGTGTCGCTTTGTCGGTGGTGGTGGTGGTGGTAGTGATATTGTTCCTTCTCTGATTCCCTTGAGTTCGCAAAGAAACGTGGGTTGGTTGACTGGTCCGATTTGCGGGCTTCAGCGGATGAAGCCGACCATGGATGCGCAGCGACTGCAGTAGTAGGAATTCATGCCGAAACGAACCACACCGGGAGAGGATTCGTTTTCGAGACTCATAGATCGTTGACAGCGGGAGCAGCGCACAATGTCGAAATTCATGGAGCCGGGCGTTGAGCCTGTCGGGGATGTTACCCCCTTTGTGGCGCCGGAAGGTTGCGGTTGAACTTGCACCGAGGAAGAGCTCATCTTCTCCTTTCCGCTCCGGGGTGGGGGTCCGAAAGAAAAAAAGATGAGCTTTGTAGTGGCCAGTAAAGTTGGGCGCAATATCGATAGTCGGAGTTGTGCAGACTGAAGGACCATAAAAGGTCGAAAATGGAGTTGAAGAATGGGGAGGGGAAGGGTGAATGGTTATTTAGGCACGTTCAACTGGGTGGCGGAGTCGATTAGATTGTCTTGGAAAACACGGAAATACAACGGCGATAGCGTTGTATGGTTCTGGCGGTGCCCGGGTAGCTTAGTAGGTTGATAGGCAGCAGAGATTGACCACGTGTGAAAGGAACAACAAGAAGGAGAAAGGATAAGTTCCAGACGACAGTGAAATAATAGGCAGAAGAGTTAAAAAGGAGTGACCGAAGAATCGAGCTGGGCTGGGACGTAGTGACTGGAAGGTATCTATACTACCAGAGCCCAGCGCCAAGCGAAGTGCTCAGGGTCAGATCGATCCACTTTTTTCCGCGCCTGTTTTGCACCAGCCTGAGCTAGTTGGGTAAAATAATAGTCCTTTATATTATTTTCTGACGAGGCACAGGGGAAAGGAGGAGGCGGCGTTGGGGGGAGGGCAAAATAATGAAAAATAAATAAACGAAGAAAAAAAAATTACTATTTTATAATTTTTTTTTCTTGTCTCTCTTTAAAAATAAAAATCGACCCAAGACAGGGGGACGGTCGAGCTTCAAGAGACTAATAATAAGAATGAGGCTAGCAATCAATACCGATTGAGGGATAAGGCAGCCGATAGTTCTTGGGAGAAAGCTGCTGCTGTTGCTGCTGCAGCACGGAATGTGGATGCCAGTTTCAGAGTTGAATCTGGAGGATGTCAACTGTGAGAGATGGAGGGCAGGCGAGGATCAGTCCTTCATGTATGTAGGCCGGATTGCTTTTGGGATGGAATGACGATGTTAATATCTTAGTCTCAGGTTGTTGTAGAACGACGACATGCCATGACATGAGAGGTGGCCGATTCTTATGACTTGAACCTGTTGAGGGGAGGGAAAGTTGTCTGTCCTGTCCTGTCCTGTTCTGTCCTGTTCTGTTCAGCTCTGGTCGGGCTTGTCTCACAGGTTGGCCGTAATTTCAGTTCCGGGTCGTCTGGAGGTACCAGGGCATGCTGGAAGTTACCAGACGGTTACAGACACCATCCAGTGGTGCGTTGACTGACCATTTCTCTTCTTCCTGCCTTGGAGTCAGTCTCCTGCCCTCCCCGGTCGCATTATGGTTCTTCGGAAACCAGTAGAGTCGATCGATTAGAGATCGGTCGACAATAATGATGTGATCTTAATTCATTGTCCTTTATTATTGATTTTGACTTTCAACTGTCCTGTCGGTCACTTTCCAAGCAATGCCAGTAGTTATCCTGCATAGATTACATGCCACTTCTTACGTATGTAGTGCTAGGGTTCTGGTGATTCTTTCTTTCACTGTTGAGTGCTGCAGCTGCAGCTGCTCAAGACCGACTTGACTACTGGCTGACACAGTAAGTGACCTCAGTAAGTAGTAATTAACTACTACTAATTGATAAACCAACCTAAACTGTACTTTTACTTTACATCTGCCTCTACCTCACATGCATGCCAACGAGGCTTGGTCTGGCTGCGTCAACCACCCCTCGTCCGCTCATCGTCGGTTTTTCTCCTCTCGTTGGTGCTTCGCTCCCAAAGCCGAGGGTCGTGTCGTCATGACTGATCCTGGTGGATGGAGTCGTCCGGGGCGATCGCCTGGACTGTTGGGTACTGGTTTCGATCTGCCATTCTCCTCTTCCCTCAGGAACACTCGTGGCCTTGCTGTACTTGTGGTTCGACAAATGAGAGCCCGAATGGCCGGTAATCGGCGTATCGGTTCGCCCTCGATGGTCACCTCCACCACCTCCACCGTTCCGCTCCCACCGTCTTTTTTGTGCCTTAGTCATTGCTAAGTCAGTCGAGCGCATGAGAAAGATGGGTCTATTGGAATTTTGCGAGAGCATAGAAAAAAAAAAAGGTGAAAAATGAGAATAATATGTGGACCTTTTCACCTTGGCGGAGCATGGGGTACCCTGGTGTCCTTTCCTTTTCTGTTTTTCTTTCAGTGGCTGCCTGCCACTGCTAAACCCAGCTAAACCTCCATTGAACAAGTGTCAGTCCAAAAACCCCCTAGTGAATGGGTGAACCATGATACCATCCTCGGGGTCTCCCAGGCTGTCGGAAGTACGGCGCTACCATTAATCGACCATGGCCCTGTTTCCGGAAGTGTACAAGCCTCACCTGCTGGATGCCAGTCTGCGATTGGCAGACCATGGATCGTAGCTATCATCATCATGATCTCTCCATGACAACCCGAACCCTGTCGATTATTCATCCTTCAAAAAGTCCTTTTTCAGTCAATTTACCATCAAAGTACTCCGTACTCCCGTACAAAGGTCAGGCATGAACCCTATCATTTGCCAATATTACCTCAGCCTCGTGCAAAGGCCTGCGGCTGTGTTGCATACCGTGACTCGCGAGGCGGTTACGGGCTCCACCCCGGGCGTTTCAGACTCTTCTGACTTCTGTCAGACATGAAAGGAAACCCCCCCCCCCTCTTTCGCCATGCCATGCCCATCATTCCTCGCAGGTTTGATCGGGCAGTCGATCCATGCTGTCCGGTTTAAGGCATTCTGGCCAATTTCATCCTCCTGATGCAATATCGATGTAGACATACGGACTATAGGAATGTTCTACCGGCTCGGGCCTTTCCCAGCTGCCTAACTATCCAGTAGCACTACCATTCTAAGCTACCCATCCGGGCGCAGTGGACATTCCTTGATCGCCCGTCATTCGGCTTACAACGGAACCCGTTTCCGTGCTCTCACTCTGCGCCGTCGTTGTCGTTGCTGCACCCTGGGGGCTAGCGGATGGTCTGATCCATTTTTTCTCGCTCTCACGCTGGCTGCTGGATAAAAGAAAAAATACTTGATTTATTTCGTATCTTGAGTTGCGCTTGGGAACCCAGCCAAAGCCGGCTTGTCTTGGTAAGTGTGGCTAGCGAGCTAGCTGCAGTTCGATTTCGTCTCCCTTCGCAGTGGGGAAAAGGAAACCAAGCCGAAAACCCGAATCCCTACTCCCGTTCCCCTACCCTGCCATGCATTGGGGGGAGGGGGATGGAGTGAGCTAGTTGGCCTGGGATCCATGCCTGCGGTGTCGAGCACCGCAGATGCTTGACTTCTTTTCCCTCGTGCGTATGCGTTTGTGAGGGCCGTGAGATCCTTGAGGCATTTTCTGCTTATGTACGGGGTAAGATGCTTGTGCTATTTTTGTTGATCTCTCTCTTTCCTCCTTCGTAGTGTCCGGTAATTCGCCGATCCGCGATGGCCATGCAACTACTCCGTACAGACTAGATGCCTTCCCATCTCAGCATCACGGCTCATTGCCAAGAATGGGAATGATGACAGCTATGGACTTAGGTCGGATGTTCACTTTGGGTGACACCAACCGCCAACCACCACCCCGGAACGCTTTGCTGTACCTAGCAATCCATACAGCACTCCATCTGTACTTCATTCCCCTCTTCAACCCCACTCTGGAAAGGATAATGCTGGCTGCTGCTCCAGGTGCAGCAGTATAACCAGTAGCCACATCCTATAGTCTTCCCCATATTGCATACGGGGACTTGGAAGACAGGTCGTCTGGTGCAGAGCGAAGGATGCACGGCAGGTCCGTGTCACCTGATATGCCTTGCCCATGCGTCTTTTCTGTCAAACGGACATAACCACGAGTCATGGCCGATAGAATTTTGACGTATTCTGGGACGGGGATCACGGTCTCAGAAAAGGAAGTAGACCTGCATAGTACATACTTTACAGTGCGTAAAACTATCACCCCGGACCGGACCATGCATCGGCTGTATGAAAAACAAGGTATGTATTGAGGTTGATACCATACTCTCAATCGCAACGGGAGTTGCGGAATTCAGGCACATGTAATTTTCCTTGCCAAGAGGACCGCTTTTCTTTCTGTCTGTCTGTTCTCCAAAGCGATTCAGAGAATGGCATGCCTTGACTTCCGGGCTTTTCCACTTCTCTCCAGGCTCTTACGGGGCAAAATAGGGCCATTGCCATGATGGTGCCGACCTGCACCGATGCACTAATACTGATACCGCTAGTTTAGGCCAGTCACCCGGGTGCCAGCATTGCCTTATGGAGGTCATTCCTCCTGCTGGACTCTTTCTCTGGCATCTGCAGGATGGTGTAATCGCGCGTGAGCATCCGGTCCGCACCCCGTTGGCGGTAATGCACGAGGACTAAAACGTCAGTGCCTACGACTTGTCCTATCTACTTTGTCTCTTGCTTCCAATCTTGAGTGGTGGTGTTGAACCGCCGAGGGTCCAACACTGCCAATCACCATCGGTGATGCTTTAGTCACGGTGCAGCGGTAATTAGTTCGTTAGTTCGTTATTTAGTTAGCAGCACCGTAAACTAACTAACTAGTTAGGATGTGGATAGATAGCAAGTAGTAGTAGTAGTAGTAGTAGTAGTAGTAGTAGTAGTAGTAGTAGTAGTAGTAGTAGTAGTAGTAGTCAGTAGTCAGTAGGTGAAGATTCCCAGTTCCTCCCAACTGGAGACAACGAGACGTTACGGTGACATCATCTCACATGCATCCGTTTCTCTTCCGTCTGTCCCTTTCTCCTCCATTGAGAGACCAGGAACAGACGAGGCATCAAAACAGGGAAAATCCGCAATTCTTGAACAATGGTGTTTATCCAGTATTCCCCGTCTTTCTAGAGCTCTCGAGGGTGGGATGAGGGCATAAGACGAGCGCGAGAGAACCTCGCCGAATATCCGAGCCTGAGGGTCGAGATAGGGACTTTCTCTCTTATCGAGCGGGTTACAATCAACCCATTAAGCTCGTTCCTGCAAAGAGCTTCCCTTCTCCCACCAACCCCCCTTGGCTATGGCATCAACAACGACGTCATGGTTAGGATCTGGGACTTGCCAGATCTCCCACCAACTGACTATCGCGCAATTCTAGACTACACTACACACTGCAGCTATCAACTGACAACCCGACATTGTAACGAGTGACTCGCCAATCCATGGAAGCGACCGGTCATTACTAGTGTCTTCCTGACGAAGATTGGGTTCCCCTCCCCGTTCCCTTCTTTCCTATCTTCCCAAGGAATGCTTTCCACATCATGATGCTGTAAGACAAACTAATATTCATGGGAGGAGGGGGCTTCCTGGACTGGTTGTGGATGGTGCAGGAACGTGTTCCCAGTTGCGCCCGAGTTGTGATTCGCTTTCGGCAGGTACGGAGCCTTTCCAACGTCTCCTCTGGTGCCCCGCCACACCCCGCCTGAAGCTGTTGACCGAAAACCACCACCACCACCACCACCACCACCACCACCACCAACTACCAACTACCAGCTAAGCCAGCGACCGAGAACACTTACTCTTTCTTCTCTTCCTTCAACCCGTGAAATCTTTTTTTCTTTTCTCATCTTCACTCCCTCTCCACCTTTCATCTCACCCGCGTCTTATCTAGCCGTAACAATGGCCGGATCTGCTCCCAACCTCTACAGCTTCCCCAACAACGACGCTTTGGCCCAGCAATTGAGGCCCTACGTCCTGCGGTGTCAGAACTCCGCCCTCAGCCGTCACAGCACATTCCGCGTTGCAGTCTCTGGTGGCTCCCTTCCGAAAGTCCTCGCCCAGGCTCTGCTGGCCCCTGGAAATGGCTCCCCCGAAGATACCGCTCAGTTTTCCAAGTGGGACATCTTCTTTGCCGATGAGCGCGCCGTGCCCCTCGATCACGAAGACAGCAACTACCGCCTGCTGAAGGAAGAGCTACTTAGCAAGATCCCCTCGGAACTGGGTGCTCCGACCGTGCACACGATCGACGCCGATCACGTCAACGATGACGATCCGCAGGAGTTGGCGGATTTGTACCAGGAAGAGCTGATGCGCTCCTTTGCCGCCAAGGATAGCGTCAAGCTGCCCGTTTTTGATCTGATCCTGCTGGGATGTGGCCCCGACGGCCACACCTGCAGTCTCTTCCCCGGACACGAATTGCTGCGGGAGAAGGATGCCTGGGTGGCTGCCGAGAGCAATTCTCCCAAGCCGCCCCCGAAGCGCATTACCCTGACTTTGCCCGTGGTGACGCACGCCCTTAACATCGCCTTTGTTGCTACTGGTGGTGGAAAGAAGGACATCATGAAGCAGATCTTCGACGCCGAGGAGGGCAGAGACCTGCCATCCGCTCTCGTCAACCAGGGTGGTGGCGAGAAGGTGAGCTGGTTCACCGATAATGCGGCTGTGGAGGGAGTCGCTTTCCCCAGACGTGGAAGCCTGTAAATTATGGGTGGAGTTGGTATGAAACTGCTTCGATGTCATGACTGGAGTGAAGGACGAGGGGGGAGAGTCATGGCGAGGCTACGGAAGGATTCGCCTAATCTCAAAATGGTCCCGTGGGTTTTACTGCTATTCGACCACCTGTATTAACTACCAGAGCAAGGGGGACGGCTTACGAACACGTATGTTCAAGTCTGGATGAACTGTTCATTACCTCCTATCTTCTAGCTGCTGGAAGGGTTTCTTCTTAGACTTGCCAAAAGTTTGTGTTATCTTTATCCTTTTGATATCACAGACGGGTCTTAATTGAATGAACGAGGATGATTCTATCATGATAATTGAGCTATCTGCCTCTATTTCTGATTATATTGGCATACATTTTACTTATCCCTGGAGTATATCCATGTAGACATGCATAATGAATGAATGATAGCTGTTCATGCAGATGAGCGCGATCCACCTGACGCAGTGCCAAGCTTTGCCCTGGGGGAAAGGCGGAACTTCACCGCAAGACGGGCAACCACGGACCTGCCGTCCTCAGCCTGAGCTCAGGCCTCGTCTATTTACAACGACGGTTTCCGGGCAGCGTATCTATTCCCCCGGTGAGAGACCCCATCTTGGACTGATCTAATTGCAATCAGTCGAACTGTCACACATATGATTTGATCTTCAGCAATCATGCCCATTCCAACGCGTTCCCTTTCGCTTCGTGAGCCCCGCAAGCAGGTTAGTGTCGTCGCATCTGTTAGTAGCCCATTCCACCTTTTTCCCCCCCTAGCGCCGTCTTTTGTCCATGAGAGCCACCCATCCCTCGTGTGCATTATCCTTCCACCAACACTACCGACTGACGTCTGTTAACATCAATAAAGAGTTCTACTACAGCGCGCACGACGACGACGACGACGACGACGACGACGACGACGACGACGACGACGGGTAAACCAGCATCCACGACCTCGAATTCAACAGCAAACAGCACATCTTCAAGCGCTGCGACCAGCAATGAGAACCTCGTGACTCGGAGCAAGAGCCTCCTGCCTATTCGCGATGAGGGTCGTGCGACTAGACCCTCTCGTTTACAACAACTGTCTGAACCCCGCGTAGCCCAGAGGCCAAGCAAGCCCTCGGACAAGGGTCCGCAGTCGCAATCGAATACGCCCGCCCAGGAGAATACCGGCTTAACCCGTCGTCAGAGCCTGATCAGACCGAGCCCTTTGAAGCCATCACCATCTCTGAAGCCTACGGTTACCTCGTCGAGAAGGCCAACTGTTGCGCCGAGTCCGTCATCACCGATCAAACAAGAGATACCCTCGAGACAAAATGGACGGCCGTTGTCCCCGAAGAAGATTGAGACACCCTCAAGACAGAATGGACGGCCGTTGTCCCCGAGGAAGATTGATATGCCTCCGCCCCCGCGACTTGCCCGGTCGGCCTCGCTCAGACAGCCTGCTGCTCCGAGCTCGAGCACGCCACCAGTGACCAGAGGTCATACGCGACACCGCAGCCAGGGAATCGCACTGCCTTCGGCTCAATCTCCGAGGAAAGTTGAGCCTCCTTCGCCATTCCCTACCTCCGCCACTGTACGGTCACGGGTCCAGCCCTCGACTTACCAACAAGCGCTCTCCCCAAAGAAGGTGGCTAAGCCAGCATTCACAACACAAGCGGCTGATTCACCCGCCGTGGATGCAGGTACTTCGTTACTTCCTTCGTCTTGGCCGGAAATTGCGGCGCTACAAACAGAACTCTTACAATTGAGCTTGGTTCATCTGTCTTCATGCAGACAGCACAACGAATGGGAGACTACTGCTGAAGCACGACTACGGAGCGATTATAACTCGGTGGCAAGCGACTATCGAGCGGCCTTGGACGATGAGAAGGAGTACCAGAGACAGCTCAACGGGCACGCGTTGCATCACTGGCTCGAGAACGCGCGTGAGCGAAATGAACAACGAGGCTTTGCGGAGCAGATTCGCATACTTTCTCAGGTGGCAGAAGAAGTCTACAGTCTATCTGACAACTTGGAAGGACGGCACACACTGGCTGTCCAGGAATTTGAAGCCTGGTTTCAAGAAGTTGAGGAGATCCGAACATTCCGTCTTCATCATGGTCGTAATTTGGACCAAGTGGTCTTTATCGATCCCTTGAACCATGGTTGGCGGGACAAGACATCCGCTTTGGTCATGAAGCTTGATCTGTGCCTGAGGCAGCTGCAGAGTCTTGACATTCTTGGATATGGAGACCCGGGACCCTTGGGCGACTCCGCGCTGTTCCGAACAGCAAAGGGTCTGGAGGAAATGGCCAGCATGATGGTTGAGGAGCTGACCACGATCCGTAAGATTGAAAGCGACGTCGTAAAGTCAGAGCGCGAGTGGGTTAGTCAGCTGGCTCGGCAATTGACTGCAAATGCGGCACATGATCAGAAGCTCCCAACAGTTGGAATGTGGAGACGGCTGTCGTTGAACTCATGAAAATTCCGCTGTATGCCGAAGAATTGCAGTGCAGGTCAAACTGCGAAGTCCTTGTCACGGTTAACCGGTTCGGTTATTGGACCCCCATGCTAAACCCTATCTTCCCCAGGGGTATAGCGTGCAGTGTGCTGCTTCTGCCGGATCTACTAGCGTAAGCGGAATCGAACCATGGAAGCGATTCGCAGGCACCGTCTGCATAGTCAGGCATGCATGTGTCATCCAAGGGTCACAAAAACCGGTTCTCGCAGAAGTCCAGTTCCCAACGAGAGAGCAAATCATTCGCCCAAAATCTGCGCTAGCCCTTCCTAGCCGGCTTCTGGCCAGCGGCCGGACAACTTTCGGGGTGCTTAATGATACTACGGCCGGATATCGTGGCCCTTTGAGATTCTAGAAGCTCAACCATCCCACTTTCATTCTTGATTCTGGGGACACGGCTGGACAAACCTGTTCACCCGACCAGCGGCTTCTCGCGCGCTTGTGACGAAAAGGGAGAAAGGGAGGAGAGTGTGATGGTCTGAGATTTTTGATCCCTTCCCTTTGTCCGTGTTTGGGGGGGTATCCGTTGTCTTTCTTGCATGTTCCATGAAAGTCTAAGAACTGTTCCTTCCCCTCCCAAGAATCGGTCTGCGCTGTTCGTGAATCTGTGCTACCAATGGCCATGTTTCACTGCGGGAAGGTCTACAGCAGTGTAGGCCTCGGCTTGCGACAAGCATGGTTGATTTGACCGCTGGCTACATCAAGCTCTGCCTTGTGTTATTCCGCGGACGCTGTGCGCATCCGTGCAGATCAGTTGGGTGAATGTGGAACCCTCCAGTGTCTGATGATGAGCCCAACGTACTAAGGAAGATAGTAGGAAACAGGTTCTTCTCGGTCCAATTCCTGACCGGATTCGCCAGTCTTGGACTGAGAGCGCTCCGATGTAGGCTCACCCATCGCGTATAGATACTGTCGAGGTAATGAAAATGGATCACCTCTTGGTTGCTCCCCGGAAAGGAAGAGGGGTAGATGACGATCGATTCTCTTCAGGTGTAGGAGGGAGGACAGGTAACTGTATTGCGTAAACCGGTCCTTAACCGGGGAGTAGGGGGATGGGATGACCGTACTTTCCTGACACGAGGATCAGTTTATATACAATTCCGCCATCCGCAAAACGCCCCATTAGTTAGCGCGGTCTGTGACTAAGCAGCTTGACGTGGGGGAAGTGTCGTCATCGCCGTTGGTCTTTCCGAAGCATCACCACAACTGGAACTGCCAATTGATTTCTTTTACCTGAATCTCGACCTCTTGAGTGACACTCTCGGGTGGTATTCTACCACTACAAGTACTAGTAGTACTAGTAGTCAACCCGGTCAAGCTTCAGCCAGAGCCCACAGTAACCTTTCCCTCCTCCCTCTCCGTCCACCCCCAAGTCCAACTAAACAGTAGTAGTAGTAGTAGGGCAGGTAGACAGGCAGACAAGGCTCCACCCTCCAGCGGTGTAACTCTTTCCGGTCAACGATGCCTAGGATTTGCTTCAGCTACACACCCTCGCGGCCGGAGCCCAACGACTACTGTGGGATCTAATGCACCTCCTGGCGCTGGCCCTCCCTCCCCTTGTGCATTGGAGTCGTCTCGACTCAGTCCATCGACGATCGGGGACTCTCCCGAATGGGTAAGACTACCTGTCCTCGATGGCCGAGGCGGGAATCCTGTTGGGGAGAAGGAGGGAGGGAACGAGGACCATTGGATAAATCTTCCTGTAGGATGGAGGAGTAAGTAGTGACAATTACTAGTTTGTCTGTTCGAAGCAGTACTAGTAGTAGTTTACAGTAGTGTAGTTGTCTCAGCTGTGTATCCTCCGACTTACTGCTACTATATAAGGTGCATTCCTGTATCGCCCGGAATTCTTTCCCCTTCTCCCCTCCCCTCCCCCGAGATTACAGACAACCTGCATATTGTCCTGCAAAGTACTAATTCGGGGCTACTACTAGCTACCTATCCTTGACTTGAAAAAAGAGTAGTAAACCAACAGTGATGATTTCTAGAGTTTGTGCAGTGCTTGACGTGGTTGTGACCTGAACTGGTCCTTCTTCCCTCTTCTTCCCGATAGCCTGGGCCCGGTGGAGCTTTGGTGGTTCCTGTGCCCCCTCCCTCTCTTGCTTGCTTGCTTGTCTTTCCGCCAGTCTGTCTATCTCTCGTTCTGTTGTTCTCTAAAACTTTCGCTTTTCTTACCGCACTATCCGTCCTCTTCGATATTATTCTTCGATCCCCCCCTTCACTATCGGAAGAAAGAAGTACGAAGAAGTGCCAATCGGTACCAACCAAACCACCAAAGTCACATAGACTGTCGCAGCTGCTTCTTTTCCCCCCAACAAATCCCATCTACTACTGGTATGGAACACCCACCCCACTTTTATTCCGTTTTTCTTTTTCTTCCTCTTTTTTCATTTTTGTTTTCTGCTTTGATAGTTATTACTTGTCACTGCGGTCAATTATAAATCTTTTTCCCCAGCTGAACGGTGTTGATTGATTGTGTTGGGTTGGATTCCTTTGACTTATCAATTCCCGAGGGAACGTCTGGACCGTTCGCCATCCTCCCGTCACCACCACCTTAGCCTTTTTTCCTTCTCCTCTCCTTTTTCGTGTCGCTTTTCTTCTTTCCCTCTTGGAATCTCACACGCTACTCACTCGACCCCGCTGGCCATACCTCTTGCTTTTCGTTTCTTCTCATCTGAACCCTGTGTTTTTGCTTCCCTTCCTGACCAGCTTATGTCTACCCTTTCGTTTGAGAGCTTTGCGCCAACGCGATTTGCGCACGTTTGAGTCTGACGTCATTGAAGGTGTGGCAGCAGCAAACGTCCACTGCGCGCAATGCTCGAATCTCAAGTCGCCTGATCGTCCACCATCTGTCGTCTATTCATCGTCCCAGCCATGAAGGAATCGCTTTATGATCGCATCTGGCGCCGGGAATTGGGTGAGGACTCCCGGTTCGCGAGCATTCATGGCATCTACGGATCCAAGGATTGGGTGGAGAACCTGGATATTGTGAACGAACTGGGTGGGCATTCGGGCTGTGTGAATGCCTTGAGGTATGCTAACCTTGCGCTATATTCGTGAACTGTGTTTTGGAGGAATCGTTGTTGTGGGAAACCCTGTCTGATGAAATGCATCGCTTCTGACGCTGCGTAGTTGGTCGCGGTCAGGCCAGCTTCTCGCTTCGGGCTCGGACGACCAGCACCTGAACATCTATTCCTACCAACCCGATTCGTCCACCGCACCGTTTTCCCTGAATACAACCATCGCTACGGGTCACAGCGCGAACATCTTCTCGGTCAAGTTTATGCCACACTCCAACGATCGAACTTTGGTGACTTGCGCCGGTGATTCCCAGGTTCGCATCTTTGACATTGAATATTCCAGCAACAGCAGCAACAGCGTAGACGCCACTTCTGCCTTTTCTGCATCTGCACGGAGCCGAAGGTTTAACAACTTTTTCAACAATGCGCGCTACTTGAATGCGGGGAATACCAACGTCAGAGTTTATCGCAGTCATGCCGATCGGGTCAAGCGGATCGTTACCGAGTCGTCGCCGTATCTCTTTCTGACTTGCTCGGAAGATGGCGAGGTTCGTCAATGGGACTTGCGTCAACCCTCGACGGCATACCCAAAACCACGAGGCGGCCAAGGATACATGGCTTTTCGATCGGGACAGGACCACGACGACTCCAATGTACCGCCTCCGTTAATTTCCTACAAGAAACACCGACTGGACCTCAACACCATTTCGTGCTCCCCGAGTCAACCCCATTATATCGCGCTAGGAGGGGCCCACCTTCACTGCTTCCTTCATGACAGGCGCATGTTAGGCCGCGACTTGATGGCGGAGAGGGGTGATCCGGGTGCCTCGCCTAGCAGCAGCAGTCACGGCGAGCAGCTGATGGATCAGGCGACGCGGTGTGTGCGGAGATTTGCCCCGAACGGCCAGCAACGAATGAAAACGCGCGATGACGGGCATATCACTGCCTGTAAGATTAGCGACGCCAACCCGAATGAGATGGTTGTCAGCTGGTCCGGCGATCACATATATAGTTTCGATTTAATTCGGAGCCCAGATGCAAGGGAGGATGCGTCCAAGCGCCAATCCTCCGCCCGGACGACACCGGTCCCGCGTCGGCGCCGAGGCTCTAAGACTAGGAAGCGTAAGCGACAGAATGGGACCTCCATGTCCTCGCAGTCCAGCGGCAATCAGCCGCGACCTCGTCGTCGACCAAGAGAGCGACGCGATGAAGGCGAGCTGGCCTTCCGTGTCCGCTATGGTAATGGTGAGTCGGAGGACATTCCCCTCCCGTCTCTCTCTGAACACCATGCCGAGGTTCCCCAAAGGTTGCTGGAGCAGTCCCGATTGTCTGTGCTTAATGAAGCGCAAAGGCTCAGCATGCGCATTGCCAAGGATATGGTCAAGCTCCGTAAAGCGATGTTTTCGCTGGAGACGTCCTTACGCGAAGAATATGAGACCTCCAATCAAGCTGACCTGACACCGTTCACCGAGTCCTTTTCCACTGCACTGACCCTTGCGTCCATCTGCCTTCCACAGTTGGATGAGATTATGCGTACTTGGCGATACCCTGTCAATCCTACTCCCGATGTTGTGCGCTTCCAGCAAACCTTACGTCGGAACCGACAGACCTCCTGGCGGTTCATTCAAGCTGCAGGCACAGTAGCACGAGTTTTAGGGGGTGAAATCCAATACACCCCGGGAGATGTAGATCGTGACATGGAGCCCTTCCAACAGATACACTCGCCCTCGCTCGAACGCACGGTCGATCATAAGGAGCAGTTCGGTTACGATTTCATCAAGGCTATACTTCTTTTTGTGGAAGGTGGTCGGCAGGCTCTGTTGGCAGGTTTTAAGAAGAATGCAGCGGCCCGAGGCAACCTATCCAGATTTCCGGTAGCCGAGAATGCGGATGAAGATGCGATCGAGACCGTCTTGATTCCCTACCTGCAGAGACTGGCGGGTGACGTACCTGTTGTGAACGTGGACGCCTCGCGTTTTGAACATGATGACGCTCGTATCCTCTTTCCGACCCAGCGCCACGCCGTGGCAGCCTTTGCCAATGTGGTCAAATATCCAGTTGAAAGCCTCGTAGATACGGACCCCACCATGCGCAATGGGACATCAGCTGAAACCCCTAGCCGTACCCACGATCTGTTCCTATTAACACATTACTGGGTATTCAAGGTGGCTCGCGGGGTTCTCTTGGAGACTGGAACCGGGGTAGATTACGCCTTTTTTAGCCGGGCATTTGGAGGCCTGCGGACGAGGGTGGAAAGTGACTCCGAATCCGAAGTGGAGCCCGAGAGATCACAGAATGATCTTGAAGCTAACGTCGAGGAAGAGCCCATCCGCGATATCAATCTGAAGATCCTCCGAGGATCGCATCTCGCTACTCGAGAGAGGTCGGGGGTAGAGACAGGCGAATCATCAGGGATGCAGACACCACCATCCGATGATGACGACGAAGATGACGCCCTGGCATTGCCGGATCTCAACGACGACAGTGAGAATGAGATCGGCCTCCGCATTTGGGAGGAGGAAGAGCAGGACGAGGAAGAAGAGGACGAGAACGAGGATGAGGATGATGAGGATGATGACGACGACGATGAAGACGAGCTCGATCTAGACCTGAGCAGTTCTGACGATGACAGTGACGACGATTCCGAGGCTGCCGATCGTATGTTCAGGGAGTATGGCCTTCAACCCCGAGAAAGGGAGTATGTGGACGTTGATGTTCCTTGTTCCTCACACACCCGAGTCTACATGGGCCATTGCAACATCAAGACCGTCAAGGACGTCAATTACTTTGGCCTGGACGACGAGTACGTAGTAAGCGGTAGTGACTCTGGCCACCTATTCATCTGGGACCGGAAGACCTGCAAGTTAGTCAACATCCTCGAGGGTGATAGTGAAGTAGTCAATGTTGTGCAAGGTGAGAAATTTTCCCGGCCATGGGCATTTTATGTGGTTTCTTTTCTTGGGAGGCATATTAAAGCCAACGGTCCTTTGCAGGTCACCCGTATGAACCCACCATTGCGGCATCGGGAATCGACAACACCATTAAGGTCTTCTCGTCCGATCGACGCGCTCAAGAGGATGCTCGCCGTGGAATCAACATCCTGGACCCTGACAACCCAGCCAACACGCTTGGGTTTGGACCGAATGTCAGCACCATCGGTGGTCTGGGGAGTCGCAAGCGCTTGCATGATAGCTATCGAATCATGAGCCAGAACGATGTAGACCGACAAGGCGGGATGAGCGAAGCATACATTACTGTAGGTTTCCCAGCTGCCATATATAGCATTGGCTTTGCATTAACGAACAAAACAGAGGCACATGCTGGCCCGTCTGGCGGCAACCCTGCGAGACCAACGGCACGGTGTAACGGTGGGCGAAGGAGGTGAACATGCTACGCTTGTTCTCGATGATAACAGCTGCCATGTATGTCTAATATGACCCCAACCATCCATAACAGCGCCCCCCTGTCCGCTGACTGAATGGAATTCCAGGTGATGTGATCTGACCTCTTTGACCGGACTTTTGGGAGGGTTGTCTCGGGCTGCCTACTACCCGGACTGCACCCGTTGACAGGATTCGTATTCTTTTCTCTTCCTCCAACCTCTAGCTTTACCTTCGTCGATGTTATTAATATTAGAATCTAGCCCCCCGCGTCATCACCCTGTGTCCTGTTTGGCGGTCGCTTCCCAGCAGTTCTGGTCACACCCCGTGCATCTCGGTTTTGGAGCAATGGGCCGGCGTTTTCTGGGGGTAAAAGCAAGCAGTTGAATGAAAATTATCAGATATTTTGACCAATTGTATAGCAGCAGAGCAACGTAGCAGGTTATCTAGTCGAAATCATTCAAGGTTACTGACTAGGGCTTCAAATCTTTTAGGATATCATAGTTTATCACCACGTGACCCTTATCGATTCCCCCGCATTTGTCCCTCCGATTTTTGGCTTTTTTCATTTTGCCTTTCATCTTCCCCATCTTACGCCTCGAATTCTCGACTTCTACCTCGATTGCTTTTCGCATTGAAAATGCAGACCCTACAGGACCGAGCGGACATTACCGCTCGTCTTTATGCTGATCCTCACAACCCCCACCTGTACTACAAACGAGGCCTTGTCCACCAAACCCTGGGCTTTCCCGATCTCGCATCCGCCGACGCATACCGCGCCCTCTCCCTGCTTGACTCGGTCGTCGATCCCGATGGCTGCGAATTTCATGCCACACGGCGGATTCAGGACGCGCCAGATGCTCCTGTGACAACCGAGGAGGGCGAGGACGACGACGACGAGGAGGAGGAGGATGATAATTTCACTCCCATCACACAAGACGAGTACGACTCCATCATTGGGGACGTCTACGCCCTTCTCGTGCGTAGCTTGGTCGATTGCGGCTGTTTCCGCGACGCCTTCGAATTCTGCGTGCGTGGACAGGGTCTCCTAGAGGATATGCCGCAGAACGAGCACAATGCCTCTGCGCAAGCCGTGCTCAAGAACCAGATGGCGATAATCCGGAAGAAATACGAAGCCCGTCAAGGAACTACCACTACCACCACCGGAAACGCCAACATTAACCCCAGCGCTCTGAACGCCCAAGGCTTCGCCAGACGAGTCCTCTACCCCTGGAACGAGCACGAACCGGACCGCAAGTCCCCCGAGACTCTGCAGCTCCTGAATGAGCGCCTCAAGGATGTTGCGCCTAAATGCGAGGTCCGCGCCGTCGCGCTGCCCGCTTTACACGGAACTACCACCACCGCATCCGAAGATGACGACGCCAACGAAGTTTCTGTCCAACTCGGTCTCTTCGCCAAAGAAGACATCGCCCCCAACGAGATCATCCTCCGCGAATCCTCCCTCCTCACCGCCACCAACCGTCTGCACGACGACCTCTGCGACGCCTGCAACGCCCCGCTGCCCGATCTCTCCTCCCCCAATCCGCCGGTCGCCTGCGACGGCTGCGCAGATACCATCTTCTGCTCGCAGGCCTGCCACGATGACGCCCAGCGCATCTACCACGGCGCCGTCTGCGGCCTGATGGAGAACCTCGAATCCATCGGCAAAGACATCCCCGACCCCAAGGACAAAGCCGATTACCTCTACCTCCTCCTTCTCGGCCGCACACTCGCCATGGCCGCTACCCAGGAACTGCATCCCCTTGATCTGCCCGAAGTGAAATACATCTGGGGCGATTTCCACGATCTCGACCTCAACAACACCACCACCACCACCACCAGTGAAGATGACAATGACAACGACCCAACAGCAACCCTCCCCTTCTCCTTCCAGCTCAACATCCTCCAACCAATGCGTCTCCTCGAAGAGATGGAAATAGACCCCTACGCTGCCCTCCCTCGCTTCGACACCTGGGTCCTGAATACCCTGTATGCTAAGTTCCGGGGCACTGCGTCGGGTCGCCTCTCGACGTGGGACGGTGGACCGGAGCTCTGTGCCGTGCATCCGCTTTGGTGTCTGGCGAATCATTCTTGTGATCCGAATGTCAGGTGGGAGTGGGGCGGGGAGATTACGTTCCGGGCGAGAGAGGAGAGTGAACGGGCGGTTTGGAAGAAGGTTAATGGTGGGGATGAGGTCCCTGTGAAACGAAGACAGGAGGCGGGAATCAAGAAGGATGAGGAGATTCTGAATCATTATTGTGATATTGGGTTGGATGTTAAGGAGAGGAGGGAGTGGGCGAGGGGCGCCTTGGGGGGTTGGTGTTTGTGCGAGAGGTGTGTTTGGGAGGCGGGGGAGAAGTGATTTCCAGTTTTCACTGTAGGCGTATGATGATGAGAGTATTAGCTTTTGGATAGAGGAGTTGGGGTTTGTGAAATAGGTTAGATGCATAGAGTAGCAGTGAATGATAGATAGATAGAGATACCCAGGTAGAATCTAGAAAAAAGAGGGGAAATAATTGAAATGGATGCTACTATCATGTCTTTGTATGGAAGCTGATGAAACCGTTTGCAAATGATACGGCAATGCAAATGAGTATTTATCAATACATAGTCCCTAATATAATATAAAGATTTTGGAGAAAAGAAAAAAGACTCTTCCTTGAGTTTCAGATTCTTCATTTCAATCCGGTATAGAACAACCAATTCCCAAGCCTAAACATATACCTTGCAAATAACCCATCTGATTTCCACCTCACTACCCTTCCATTACGTTCAATCTATTCCCACCTTAATCGCGCCGACGGGGAGGTGTCTTAGATGGAGATCTGCGCCGTCTCGGTGGCGGAGACCGTGACGGAGACAACGAGTCAGAGTACCGACGACGCCGGGGAGGAGCATCGCCACGACCACCTCCGCGCGGCGGGGTAGGAGAGCGCGAGCGGGAGCGCGAGACAGAAGCATCACGAGGGGCACGACGACTAGGCGGCGCGCGACGCTCAGGTGTACGAGAACGGGAACGAGACCCGGAGATGCTCCTTTCGACCCGCCGGCGGGAAGGAGGAGGAGGCGACCGAGACTCCGAGTACCGTTTGGTACCTCCGCGAGCGGGAGCGGCGGCCCGACGTGGAGGAGGGGATACAGATCGGGAGACGGATCTGGAGTAGCTTCTGTCTCGGCGCGCGTGGGTGTCTCGCTTGCTGCGAGGCGGAGGGGTGACGGACCGGGACAGCGAGCGTCTGGGAGAGCGGGAATCGTATGAGCGATCGCGCGGCCGGCGAGGAGGAGTTGGGGACGCGGAGGATCGTCTGCGGGGGGCGGCGGGAGAGCGGGACCGACTGTAGGAGACGGAGCGTCGGCGGGACTTGGGCGCCGGGGATCTCGACCGCGAAGGAGTGTAGCTGTAGCTGCGGCGCGAGGATCCGGACACGGACCGGCTGTAGGATCGGCCGCGGCTGACGGAGCGTCTGCGGCCACGGCCTGGAGAGGGAGAGCGGGAGTAGGAGTAGGAGCGGGAGCGGGAGCGAGAGCGAGGAGTACAGGTTGAGCAGCTGGTCGGGTGAGATACCACGGACTCGGAGTCGGAGTCGGCGCCGGCATCGCGTTGGGGCAATGCAGGCACGGTGGGCTTGGGGAGGTTCTTGAGATGCTCGCGCATGTCCTCCGTCAGTATACCCATGCCGATGCTGGTGAAGTAGTTGATCGAGAAGCGCGTGTTGCGGGGGTTGTCCAGGGGGAAGAGGCCCTCGAAGCTGGGGCGCAGGATTTCATCCCGCATGCGTTCTTGCAGCTTCGGCAGGCCCAGGTGCTCTCCGAGGTCTTGGAATAGGATCTTAATAAAGATACGGCTGCTAGATGTCGTCTCCTCCTCGTTCATGTGGATGATGGACATGACGTGCCAGCCAATCGCGTCAGTGCTAATCATATGGCCGAAGAAGCGGGCAATGTTGCGAAGTCGGTTCGTTTCGTAGCGATGGATTGTGTCGTAGTACTTGGCAAACGCCGCTTCGAAGAGATCGGACCAGAAGCGGTTGATCTTCGCGAATCGCTCACCGATCAGGCCGTAGAACTTGGAATACGTGCGCTCCTGGGAGCAACACTCAATGACCATCGACGGGAGCTCGGGTTCGAGGCCAGCTGGTAGCGAGATCTTCATCAACTTGTGACAGCATTCTTCGAAATCGATACTCGACATGATTGTCAGGTATATCGTCCTCCGCAGGTTCACCAGGTCTGTGTTGGTCTGATCCTTGATGTCCATCTTCCGCTCTTCCTCGGATTCTTCATCGGAGCTCTCATCTGACTCGTCTTCGTCGTCCTCCTCCTCATCGCTACCCTCACCCAGAATCTCTGCCTTCAGCTTTTTGTAGGCCTCTTCGTGCTCCTCCCATTCGGCATCGTACTTGAAGATGTTAAGGGAATCTTGCGTTTCAATCTCGTCATCGAGTCCGATCTGGTGCGTTATTTGGTCTTCCTCCTCGATCAAGTCCAACTCTTCCTTGATCGCCGGGTTATCCTTGTACCTATCCTTCCGGACCTGGAACAACACCTCAATCATGTATTGTACTCGCTTATCGATATCGGCTTCGTGAAGAATATTCCGGAATTGGTCAAACACCGCCAGGGCAATAGGACCGCTCATCTCCTCCAGATGCTGACCAACCTCGCGAGTCAGACCGACAGCAATCTCAACACTGTCATCTGTGGGCTTGTGAAGCAGCAACAGAAGAATCTGCGCGGCCAGCATCTCGTGCGCGACCTGCTGGTTGCACAGATGGGCGATGAAAGTGGTGGAAGATATGCAGACTGCCTTGTCGTTTCTCTTGAACGCCTTTCGGAACTGGACGATGAGACGGTTGAGCAGCAGCTCGCCGACTTGGGGCAATTTGGTGTTCACAATAGCCGCCATTGCCGCGTAGATGGGGGTAAAAGGTAAACTGGCCGCCTGAGCTTTCATGATACTTCTGCAAAACAGCCCGCGACCGCGCACCAGGTTTTCGCCAAAAAGCTCCGGGACAATAAACTTGATGTTGGAAACGTTGACCTTGTTGATGAGACCGTTGATCGACTTCTTCAAAGCCTCCCATGCCATCCGCTGGTACTCCTTGCTAGTCTTGTCCGTAATCTGCGCCTGTAGCGCCCGTAGTCGCGCAGGAGGAATATAGGTACCACCCGACCGCATGTTCAAAAGCTTCTCATATTCTGCTTTAGCCGCAGCCTGCTTCTCTTCCTCCGTCATCGGCTTTCGAGCAGCCTCTTGCTTCTCATGTTGGCGGAGGCGCTCCGCGAGCTGTCGCTCTCTTTCAATCGCGCGTTCGGGATCGATGCGCGGCGCATCCGCACCGTCTCTGAGTGAGTCACCCGGGGGCGAGCGACGACGATTCGGCGAAGGAGACCGAGAGGGAGGTGAGCGTTTGCGGGAACCCGAGGCCTGAGGAGAGTAGGAAGTGCCTGGGGGCGGAGTAGGCACTCGCACCGCCGACTGCAAGACAACAGGGTCCGTCATGATCCTTTGCAGTCCACCGGAAAAGAAAAAGGGCTGCCAGTCGTGATGTCCGTAGAGAACACGACGTTGAACTGAAGCTCTATCGGGATGAGGCGTGAGGCGGCGAAGAAAGGTCTTAGCGCGTCTCCAGTCACGTGAGAGCTTAGTCGCCAGGCTGGCGCCGGCCGCTCTCTACTATCGCTATGGGATGAGGAAGTTCCAAACAGACCAGCCGCCATCGTCGCAGCAATTGTCACGCAAGACTCTCTTGATAGCGCATCATCATTATGGTATACTATTCGCGTCCGACCCTACAGCTTGTGAATGTTTGAAATCGCTGACTTGAATTGCACCGTAGCTGGGCTCCATCGTCGGATCCGCCATGCTCCTGGTCGCTACTGCGATCTTTCTCTACTACACCACCTGGACTTTGTTGATGGTACGTCTTTGCGCCTGGCTATCATTGTTTTCTACAACTATTGTTAATGACTTTGCTAGCCCTTCGTCGATCCGGGTCACCCTCTTCACGATCTCTTCCCTCCCCGTGTCTGGGCCATCCGCATCCCCGTCTTCCTTACTCTGCTCGGTTCCGCCGTGGTTGGAACATTCATAGGAATTGTGATGATCAACAGCAACAAGAAGAAGGCAGCTAAGGCTAAGGCCGCGGCCAAGAAGAAGACCTAAGCTCCTAAACAAAAAGAAAACCGACGTGGCGTTTGGAGGATGAGTTGGGTGGTGAACATGGCGACTCGAAACAGGTGGCATCATCTTATTCTGCATGTAACATTACTTTTTCCTATTCTTGTTCTTTCCAAGCTTTCCTCTTGATTGGGTTGTTCTATCAGCACAGCGTTCAATTACACCATCCGCATTCATCGCATTCTGCAAGCGTGCCGCGTGGTGAGGTAGGAAGGGGGAGGCGACGGCAAGTGACGAGCGTAGCCCCGGATGCTGCCCGGTCACTGGGTGAAGCGTTCCTGGTTTCTCTTGTGCCTTACCCAGGGCAACAAGATACATGCGTAGCCGAGTCTATGCGTGTCCTTCCCAATGGTCATGGCCACCATGTAGTAATCTTCCAGTCACGGCCAAGTCTCAACCGATGACGATTGAGGGGGACCTTACAGACGATGACAGTGCTCTTTCGCCATGCAGCCCCGTGACTCACTTCCGGCGACCAGCCACATCTGGCATCGGTTCTACCGCATTTCGGGCCTGGAACTATGTGATTGGTCTGAGACTATTGGCGGCTAGACCGTTGGGGAGGGACCCATCCAGGGAAACGGCCAGCCATGAATAGAAGGTCTGGCCCAACTTGCTTCAAGTTTCAGTTCCAACTGGTCCTGGGACACATGTTATGGTCGTTCCGGTGGTGGTGGCTGTCTGGCTGCCGTGCCCAGGGCTCTCACGTGATGCAACTGAGCCGTGTTATGGACATGGGCAGTTTGCAGTGTTTGTTGAAAACGATACCCCTCATGCGGGCAGTGAGGACCAATGGGGAAAGGCGCCCATGGCGTGTGTAAGAATCGTAGGTTCTCCGCCTTACGGGGTATTGGCGAATACACGGTACGGTAAGTGCAGATCATCGGATGCCTCCTAATTCCAGGTCCCAGCCCACCTGCCTGGATGGGAGGACGTGGGAGTGGGAGTGGAAGACAAGAAGACACAGCAGAGAGGGGAAGGGCCCCATCCCATCTGCAATCTAATTACTAGAGACCATGTATCATGTAGGAACCTTACCCGACTGCGTCATGTTATGACGGTCATGCCTGGCCGGATCCCCCACTAGTAGCCAATGATCACTGGAGCCCCGTCATGTGGTGGCCCTGGAACCTTATGGGAAGGAACGAACGGGGGGAGGGAAACTAGTAGTTAGTAGGGGAAACTACTTACCGTTGGCTTTGGGGGGGAAGAAGTGACTGATAGGAGATAAGTCCGGCGTCGTAGTCAGCCTACCCATGGAGATGTCATCCATGCTCCTGACCTGATCCGGTTCCCCTCCCCCTCCCTCTCTCTCTTCTCTCTTCTTCCCTTTGCTGTACTCTCGCCATAACAACTTCTGCTTCATTTCAACGAGTTCCCCGCTGCCTATTACCTCAAATCCAGACGCGTCTCTTGATCCGTCACTGTATCTATCTGTCCCGACTACTATAAGTGGTCTACAACCCAGACAGGCGGTATAAGCAGTGCTTCCGACCTGTCGTGTTTACACACCCACCCACCGGCGTGTCCACGGATCTCCGCTCCGGATACGCTGTTCTCTCCGTTCCTCCGGCACGGCCGTTGTATCTAAACTTCTTGCTACACCTGTTCCTTGGGATCTGTAGCACTGGAAACTACTGTAACTCCCCCCTCCCGAAGCATCAGTTACCCGCTATTGTATAACTCCTGCTGATAGCCGTTGCTGGACTATAGACCACACCTCCACGGGATTCCTCCGGCAGTGAATCCATATCACCCTTGCGAGTGTCGTTGCCGGTCGACCACACCGTCAGACCCTCCGTTCTCAGCCCGGATCAAGGGTTCTGAGAGCGGCTGTCCCCAACTGAGTCCATATTGCCTCTGTGAGGCAATCCCTCCACTTGAATGCCACCGGCAGCTTCGGACGATTTGTTTCGCCAGCAGAGCCGGTCCTTAGGTGATACCAGCCCCCTTCCTGACGATCCCAGCCGAATCACATTGGAGCATGATCTCGGTGGAAAGACCAAGAAAAAGGGGAAAACCGGAACCAAGGGGAAGAATAAAGCAGCCAAAACAATCCCGAAGTCTACACCTGACGACCTGTAAGTCTGAGTCCTTCCACGTGTTTAGAAGGGTTTGGGATCTATGCGGACAGCTGGCTGACCTGGGTTGACGCGTCGTATGCAGTCTAGAAGCAGAAGTACCGTCACCGTCACCGCCTCTGCAGGCTGAACCATCGTCCTGCCCCAATCCAACACTGGAGCCGCCACCTAGCAACACTATCGTGTCACCGGTACTGGATGCCCTTGGCACTCTGGGGGACTCTCCGGAGAACGACATTGTTTACCGCACTGGTACTTGGGCCAAGTCCATCCCATATGGCAAAAGTCCTCCGAATGATGCCGTTGATGGCGAGTTCAACAGCGGGTCTCCCTTCGGTTTTCTCACCAGTCAAGACAAGGGCGGATTCAGCCAGCCCTCTTCGACGTCTCCGCCTCCAGGAGCAAGGCCCTTGAGCTATGGGCGGGGTTACGCAACCAGCAGTGTGTCTAGACAGCACTCCGTGGATCGACAAAAGAGCAATTCTGTCAGTAGTCCATTCAATAACCAGGTACCCCTGCCGCATCTGCCGCAAGCCCATTTCTATGGAGCGCCGGATATCGATTTGCCTCTGTTCTCTGGTCAGAACAGGGCCGCAACCGACGGTAGTTATTCGTTCTGTGCGTTCGATACGATCATCAGCCCGTCATCCAAAGCCTCCAGAATGGGGAGTAGCGTTCTCCTGGTCGGCACGGATGGCAGCTTGGACGTCCTTGCCATTGAAGATCGCAAAACGCGTCCTGTAGGGAAGTTGGCGGGTCTCAATGGCCGCGTAATCGAAGCCAAGTTGCTGAGCAACACCTCAACTACTGACACGTCTCAACAATCCAGACCTCATGTTGCTGTCATCATTCACGGCCCCGCTGCTCAACCAGATGATGAGGGCCATGCATCTTCAAATAGCTCGGAAGCAAACGACATTCCCACTGGGAGACAGTCGGCCGCTGGAGGGCGTGCGAAAGAAGAGACCAGGTATTACCAGACACGGGTCGAGGTGTATTCTCTGAGGACGGGAGAGCACATCACAACGCTTTTGTCCACGCCGCCCACTCCATGCTTTGGCAATATACCTGGTCTCCCTGCTTTGGCTCCTTCACCGGCCGGTAATCTCAAGCTCTTTGTGAGCGGGAGCTACATCGTCGTAGCGTCTGGCTCCAGTGGGGAAGTGTACATGTACAGCATGAACAAGTACCAATTTCTAGGAAAGGCATGGACCAGTATTAAGTCGAAAGAATCTCGGCGATACTCCACGTCTTCCAGCTCTACTGACCCAGATGGATCTCAATCTGATTCTCCTCATGGATCTCTCAACTCTGACAGTCCTATCGTGGCATTGAAGGGGAGATGGGTAGCTATTGTTCCACCGTCCGCCACCTACAGAGCTACTCTTCGTGCGGCCGTGCCGACGTCCTTGGTGCAAGGGAAGGCATTCGGGCTTGAGACTCGAAGTCCCCCATCGCGTCCAGCTATCAACTGCGCTACTGATGTCGGAGAAGGCGAAAGCTTTTTCGGCAAAGTAGCCCGGGGTGTCACCCAGGAGCTTATGCGAGGTGCACGCTGGATGGGTGACCAGGGACTACAAGCATGGAACAGTTACTGGAATAAGGAGCAGGCTCAAAGCATGCCAGCACGCCGCTCTCCCAATATGACGGAGTTCTCACCTCAGGGGTACAATCTCTTTCCTCCTACCCATGCCCAGGAAACCCAGTCTGTGTCCACTACTGAACCTGATCTGGTATCAATCTTCGATCTGCGAAAGCTAGACGAAGGCGAAGCCAAGAGTTCTTTGTTCAACCCAGTGGCCACTTTTCAGGTCCCGAATGGCTGCAGCTTCCTTTCATTTTCTCCCAACGGCCTCATGCTATTTACCGCGAGTAAAAAGGGGGATGTCCAGTATGTTTGGGATGTTATGCAGGCCAAATACTGTCGAGCCGGGGCCTTTATGTCAGACGACCCAGCATCTGTGCAGCCGAGTGTGCGACAGGTTGCACGGTACCCGCGACTGACTACGTCCCATATAGTGGACGTGGTTTGGTGTCCGCCTTCTGGGGACAAGCTTGCAGTGATTACGGGTAAACCGACGGTGCATGTCTTTGACCTGCCTCGGAGCGCCTTTCAATGGCCTCCTTTTCGACGGTCTCTACCAAAGCCGACGAAACCGCATACTGCTGATGTTCCGGCCGAAGAGCTTCCTGACCGGGGGGCGGCTGCGAACCCATTATCGGCGGCCTTCAAGATGGTTGGCGGTAAAACACAACCCATTCTTGCCGCAGTTAGGGGACGTACTCCCTCCACCGGGGCCGCTTTTCCCTCCGTAGGTGGCTTTGCAATGCCTTCTGCAGCTGGAGTGAGGGGCGGCAAGGCGGTTGCTGCTGGCCTGAGTAAATCAATGGGGGCCGCTGCCACCGGCACTGTCAAAACGGTCAACACCATCCGGCATGGTGGTGAACACCGCCTGCACCTATCCAATCTCTCCCGAGACCCCGTTGCGGCTCGTGTGACGTGGATTATCCATAAAGGAATGCCATTTTTGGGCCTGATAGACGGGGGTTACTTCCGTCTGTACAGAATTAAACGCTCCACCTCCCCCAATAAGAGTAGGCAGGTGCAGTCGGTGATCGGAAACAAAGAACTTGAGTTTCGCTTGCCTCCCCACATGCAGACACCTTGCGGTCCCATGACCGTGGGTACTGCCGCCACCACCGAAACAACGGTCTCTGCAACGTTGGCTTTGCCATCCGCGCCTCTACGACCACCGCCAGCGTCGAAGCTCAAATGCCAGCCTCTTTCACAGGCGGAGATTGAGACAAACACACCATATCAGCCCTTCCACACCGACCAGAGAGTCAACCTCTTTGTGTACAGTGAGGCAGACGACTCCGTGGGTTCAGTCCCGACGGGTCAATGGACCTTCGGCGGCCCCTTATCCACCACAAAGCTTCACGTACGGCCGTTCAGCGCCTCCAGCGATGAAGACGATGATATGATACATGAACAACACCATGGGTTTGGAGCCGAAATGGAGAACTTAATTAGCCTGGGAAATAGTACGGGCAATGTGGAAGAAGTGGTCATTACCACGCGCAGGAAGAAGAAGCAAGCTTCGGCCATGACCATGGGTGGTGGGCTCGATGACGGCTTCTTTGAAGATGACTGCGAGGTCTTGGACTTTGCTCGGGACCGCGTCTGAATGCGAAAATCACCATTACCATGCCGCTGGCGGGGCTTTATAAGATCTAAACTAATATGTCACATTCTAGACTTACATTGGTATGGCGTTGGTGTTGAATGGGATTTGGGCTCGTTACTTTCCGCTCTTTCTTTGGTTGTGACTCCATACGACCTTCATTCTGGTATGCATTACTGCTTCGCATGATTTATGGCTTGATGCAACATGTCCGTGTCTCATGCCAGGGATCTTCAAGCCTCACCAACACCGCTACATTGTTCACAGTATCAGAGGGGATAAAGCCGAGACAGAGGCGAAGATACCAGCATGTCGTTCTGTATGTCAGGGATCAATGACATCGGAAACTCTCTTCCACTGCAAAGGGGGCAGATCGACATATCTTCAATGCCCTCGCTACCTTTCGTGCCTCCTCCCGCATCAAGGCGAACGATGTTGTGCTTGCATGAGCCCAATGCCTTGGCGAGATCACGGGCTGATGCCTACTTTGTGCTCACTGCATACATGTCGGACATGCGCTCATTCGTTCTTTTTCTGCCCGCACCGCTGTATTTCCATGCATATTTCCGTGGCCATTCGATGTTACAATTGATATGTTACATACCCGATGCTGTCCTGTGAGCCAGATAGATGAAACTATGTGGGCGTTAATCGTAAAGTACATATACAGGAGAAATAGACATGTGCTCTTGAGGATTAGATAGCTGACCATGTATGGATGTAAGCCATCAGAATGTTTGCTACTAATTAATATATTCACTTGCTCATATCCATCATGCCAGATAGAAAGAACCATCATCTAACCCAGCTACAAACTATACAAGAACCTCATACCAGCCTTATTCCGAAACCTGATAAATGTAAACAGACCAAAATCAAATAGATCTACAGTGCACGATGATCAACACAACAGTTACCGAGCCCGAGCCCGAGCCCGAGACCCACCGAGGGTGTCAGTGGGTGAATATCAGTGGGTATATATGCGGGGTATACACACATAATACATCAAGACACCTGCTATCAACTTAGTAGAGTTGCCTACTGAAAGTAAATACTTGTGATAGTTATGCAACAATTGTGTAATATCACTACTAGTGGGCTGCCTGTACCTAGGTTCGAACTGGGTACACTGTCTAGATGAGGTGCATGTCATGTGAGTAGTAGATTAGCAATATCGCTGTAGTAATATATATGAGTATACTAGTGGAGATAAGACAGGTCTGAATGGTATTAAAGTGGACAAGCAATTGACCAGTTGATGAGCTAGTAGGTATAATACTATTACTGACCCACAGATAGCAATCAGGTTGATTATTAGCTCACGAGTAAGATAACATGAATAGGTAGAGTAAGTAGTAGTGACAAGTTCCCATATTAACTAAATTTTCCCGTAATCAATCAATCAATCATATTAACACAAGCGCTGGATTAAGTGTGCAGTAGACAGATAGCTTTCTCCCCCTCACTTCCCCTCTCCTCCATTCTGTAAATCATCGGTCATCGGCCCATGGATTAGCTTGTTTCAGCTCATTTACAGAGCCCAAGCAGCCAGGACGAATCCAAGCACACCGGCTGCGGAAACGCCCAGCTTGAGCTGCGCAATAGCGGCGGCGTTTTCGGTGGAGCTGGCATGAGCGCCAGTCGCGGTGCTAGTTCCGGAGGAGCCAGACTTGGAGTTAGAGCCTGTGATTGAAGAAGGGAGGGTTAGTCATGAAGTATAGGAAATGTAAGTGAAGGTAGAAGTGGACGTACTGGAACCGGTCGACGAAGAGGAACTTCCACTCTTCGTGGTGCTGGCGTCGTTGGAGCCGGCAGTGGTAGCCTGAGAGCCCGACGCTCCGGTGGCACTGGCGGGGAAGAAGTAGCTGCTGTAGCAGCTGCTCTGGCAACTGGCGTAGGAGCGCTGGTCGCTGGGGGAGCCGGAGCCCTGGGGGCAGGCGGCAACGCAGCTGGTGGTGTCGTTGGCTTGGGCGTTGTCGGGGCAGGGAACGCTGTAGCACTGGGCGACACAGCAGATGTCGGTCTCAGAGCCTGGAAATTGTTTGTTAATTTTGCTTTTAATACAGTGGTTTGTTGTGGTAGGTTGATGTAGTGGAGAGGATGCAGGCCGTTGAGTTTATTTGGACGGGATTAAAAAAAAAAAGGTCCGGGTTGCAGAAGTGATGCAGGTAGTGACAGCAACAGAGGCGAGAAAGCAAAACTTACACTTGGTAGCGCAGGAAGCCTGAGGAGACAAGCTAGCAGTGGTCGTCGCGGAGCTGGTCGTGGAGGAAGAGTCCTGGGCGACGGCGAGAGCCAGGAGGGAGGACAGAGCGATAGCGCTGTTGAACTTCATCTTGACGAATGGGATCGAGGAAACGACAGAGGTTTGGATTGACTGAAGTGTAGAAGCAAGCAGCGAAACGAGCGCGACAGAGTAGCACGAAACGAAGGACTGTGAGGGAGGAAAGGAAGAAGAGAGAAGAGAGAAGAGAAAGGAAGAGGGGAAAAGGCAGACGAGGTGAAAGGGAAAAAGGACGGGCTGTAAATAACTAAACGGGCCAAGGATGCGAGGCGAACAATGGACCGGGGGAAAGTTGCCCAAGCGTATCAGGCGATATTCACTCCCCAGTTGCGATTAGCGGGGTTTCAGTAGGCCGTCAGAGTCGCACAGGCTAGTGCTGGATTCCTCAAGAAGCGTCTGGATGAGTGGATTCACTGGGTCGGAGCTAGTCCACACCCTTACATTTGGTGGCAACTCAATCCCATCGGATAGAGACATCTAGAGGACGAATGTGGAGGCGCCATTTGTGGAGGTGGATTGATTTTTTAGTTTGGGAGCAGGTGCCTACGAGATGGGGGGAGAGAAAGAGAAACAGCGCGAAGCACAGTCCAAGAATCGGGGCCCAGTCCTTCAATTTCATCGAGAACAAGGCCGAAGTGGTGAAGAGTGAACAGCCAGTCAACATACGCAGACCCTGAAAATCTGGGGACTGGAAAGGATCGGCTAAAAATAACCCTAGACAAGAGAGGCAATTCCAAGGCACTAATTGCACTACTCCAACACTAAACGGGATGCTGCTAAGCTAGTCCAAGCTAGACTGTCTCCCATGGACTCCATAATGGTCCGTCACTGTCCACCATCCGGTCTTATCAGTGGATGGGGTCGAGACAGCGCATCCGAATTGATGAATGGGCCACAGTTATTGGTGGGCTGATCTGTCAGAAAGTGTCATGCGAACACCCTGGAATGCACTAGATATCAGGTAAAGAGGTGGTTGGACTTGGAAGTTCTTGTAGGCACCACGGTCAAGAAATAGGGGCCGGACTTTTGAAAGGGATTCTGTCAGATTCATCGACACTGGATTTGCTTCTTCTGGCCTAGTGTACCTCGGACAGATCCGACATGCCTGTCCAGGCGAATCATTCTTTATCCGCTCCATCCTGAAAGACACCAAAGTTGGGGATGGAAAGGATTCGGAGGACAGCCATCCTGACCATCACGTGGCTATACTCAGCATTCTTGGATGGTGTCGAGGTTCAATTATTGACCGCCTGAAAACTTTGTCTCATTTTGAGCTTCTCATACTGTCATCAATCATCCCTATTCAATGATCGACTAATGGACTTTATTCTAACAGCCATTATCCTGGCACTATTCACATTTTAGCATCGGCTACCCCTTTCATACAAAAGCAAATAATTAGTACACCTCCGGAACTAATACGGAGTAGACCTCCTCCGATAAGCCCGCACTCTGAGACTACTGAGTAGGTTTAAGGCTGAAGCTACTGATCCGGTCGTCTTGTTGCACTCACTATACCACAATGATCGCAAATCATTCGATGCAGGACAACGGGAGTAAGAGATACGTATAGGTATTGATACAGGCTAACATCTAGTAATGAGTAAGAGCAATTGGGAGGCATTACACCAACAATCTACTACTGGACTCGGCATCAATAGAGTTTAATTGGTGTTTGAGATCGCAGGCAGAAGGCCAATAGCTTTTACAAATTGGAGCAGCACTATGATACCGTCGAAGTAACTCAAATAGCGGCGCACTTTCTTCGCCGTGGGAGGGATTGGGAGCCAATAGAGAAGCCAAACATTTCAGAGACACTTGGTCGTGGTCATTACAAATGACTTAATTGAGGTAGATATTGCTAGCTAGAAAAGACTTGCAGAGCAACTGAAGATAGAAGGCCTAGCAGAGACTTTACAGAGTAATTCGGGAACTCCTCTGTTAATATCCCGCCACGTGCACAGAGTTCCCAATATCCCTGTAAGAACTTCATCCCCAGGTTTCCTACATTCTACAAGCAGTACTTGGAGCCAACTAGCGAGTGTCAAGGCCAAGACAAGCCCGGCCAATTTGAAACTCGTGACATCTTACTTCAAGAGTACGGAGTACCTAGCCGATAATGAGCTTGCTGTACTTCGTATATGCAGTGTGCCTACCTGACAAGGTAAGTGCAGGATGCAGGTTGTGAAGATCAACTCAGTGCTGGACTGCTTTTTCGATGCTATAGTAACTGTGCATACGGGGTATACATGTCTACCCCTATTCATTCCTTTATTTCCATCAAGCTTCGATTGCTGGTGTTCCTTTGTCACATCGACCAAACACCCGCAAGAATTTGGAACCAGTCAAAGTTTCTTTCAAAGAGTAAAAAGTGGGATTAGGCACAGCTTGTCTTTATCTCGGCTATACTCTCCTTTGGGACTTCCAGCTTGAGATCCACTTATGCTATGTCAGCACAGCGCGATAGTTAGTTAACTAGTTAACTAACTAGGTAACTAGTAAGAGGTCAACTAGTAAACCTGGTACATCCATATGGCTTATCATCATGCCCCAAACATCGCACCCAATGATACGCGACTCGCTTTTGATTCTAGTTTCCTGATCGTCTCCACGTTGATGTATCATTCCTTATGGGCTATATGTGTGAACTGAGTCTATACAGATCTAGTATCCTTGTCAAGACTAACCGCTTACTCATGACTTATATAAGCCGTTATCGATAAGGACATGTGATTGCTCTTAACGCGTCGCGTCCAGGCATCTTCGACGGTGGTCGGGGTTTTATCCTACGAAGCACCTCGGGTTCGCTATGTCCGGCCTTGGAGATGGCTCCTCTGACTATTTCGATGATGATCTGGGCGACTTGGGCATCGACCGGCCTTCGGATGGGGCAGACTCGACTGATCCTGACACTCCCCGACCAGCCAAGCGCCGTCGTCTGAGAGCTGGTAAAGATACCCCAGACACGGATCTGCAATCGCATCGGAAGCTTCGTGCTGAGCGTGGCGATGGGGCTAGGACATCGCTAAGCTCAGACTCGTTCATCGACTATGATGGCGATGAACTGCCCTCTCCCGAACGAGAGTCATACTACTTCCAAGACGATAGTGAACGAGAGGCACGGTCCAAATACAAAGTCTTCGCTCCCAAGAACGCAAATGTCCAGGAGAACATCTTTGTGACGCAACTAACACAGCCTCCCTCTCCACCGGAAATGCTTCGTGGTCCCCGATGGAAGAAGCCTGATCCTGGCTTGCCTCTCCGAGCTGCCGCCACCACTTTACCAGAGACAACTCAAAGCAGAGGAACCGCTGCGGGCGTTGATAAAGATGATGAGTATGATGATGATGAAGAGATGAAGGCGGCGATTGAGGCATCGCTACAATCGTTCGAGGAAGAGACATCAAGACCAGCTCCCTCCGTGCCTTTACAGAAGTCCACTCGTCCATCAGCTACCTTCATTGTTGGACAAGAGAACACTACCGTTGGAGCCTCCAATGACTTTTTGGATGATATACCGGACGATGCATTTGACTCAGACCTGTCAATGTCACCACCTCCTGCGCCTCAGCCTCGTCCGGCGGCTCGGTCATTCACACAGTCAACGAATCCTGCGCTAGGTGTTCGCCAAACCACGCTCTTTGGTATGGTTGCCAGACACCCAGAAAATCAGCCACCGCGCGGTGAACAGGTGTACTCTCCGCCTGAAAAGAGCGAGCCACCTACTCAGCATAAACTCAACCAAGAAGCCTTGGGTACGTGGGTTTATCCTACGAATCTGGGTAAAACTCGAGACTATCAATTCAATATTGCGCAGAAGGGCCTCTTTCATAACCTGCTTGTAGCTCTACCCACGGGTCTTGGTAAAACGTTCATTGCAGCTACTATTATGCTCAATTGGTTTCGGTGGACCAAGGACGCTCAGATTGTCTTCGTGGCGCCTACAAAACCGCTAGTTGCTCAGCAGATTTCTGCATGCTTTGAAGTCGCTGGGATCCCCAGATCCCAGACCACTATGCTTACGGGGGAGGCTGCTCCGGGAATCCGGGCCGAAGAATGGAAGGCGAAACGCGTATTCTTCATGACACCTCAAACTTTGATCAACGACCTGAAAACCGGGATTGCTGACCCGAAGCGAATCGTATTGGTTGTTGTCGATGAAGCGCATCGTGCAACCGGTGGTTATGCATATGTCGAAGTTGTTAAGTTCCTGCGGCGGTACAATCAGAGCTTCCGCGTCCTGGCTTTGACAGCCACGCCAGGATCAACCGTAGAATCGGTCCAGGCTGTCATTGACGGACTGGACATATCGAAAGTCGAGATACGAACAGAGCAGTCACTCGACATTAGGGAATATGTCCATTCCAAAGACACGGATGTGCAGACATTCCAGAATTCGGAAGAAATGGTCCTCTGCATGGACCTGATGTCGAGAGCTTTACAGCCACTTCTTGATCAGTTACGGAGCACAAATGCCTATTGGGGTCGTGACCCCATGGGTCTGACAGCTTACGGACTCACTAAAGCCAGACAACAATGGATGCTGTCAGATTCCGGCAGAAACGCCCATATTGGCGTCAAGGCCAAAATGAATGCAATCTTCACGGTTCTAGCCAGCTTGGCTCATGGTATCGATCTTCTCAAATATCATGGGATAACGCCATTTTATCGTCACCTTCTGCACTTTCAATCCAACACCGAGGGACAAAAGGGTGGCAAGTATCAGCGGCAAGTCGTTCAGGACGAGAGCTACAAAAAGCTCATGGCTCATTTGCAGCCCTGGACAAAGAATCCCGAGTTCATTGGACACCCCAAGTTGGAGTATCTGAAACAGGTGGTGTTGAATCATTTCATGGATGCTGGTGAAGGCTCTGGTGCAGACGAAAACAAGGATCAACCAGCCACTCGTGTGATGATATTCGTACACTTTCGTGATAGCGCAGAAGAGGTCACGAGAGTACTCAAAAGATACGAACCCATGATTCGGCCCCATGTCTTTGTCGGGCAGAGTAGCGCCAAGGGATCGGAAGGTATGGGGCAGAAAACACAACTCGACATTGTGCAGAAGTTCAAGAAGGGCACCTACAACACAATCGTTGCAACTTCAATCGGCGAGGAAGGTTTGGATATCGGTGAAGTGGACCTTATCGTGTGCTACGACTCTTCAGCTTCACCTATTCGTATGCTTCAGCGCATGGGTCGTACCGGTCGAAAGCGGTCAGGAAAGATCACGCTCCTACTCATGCAAGGCAAGGAAGAGGAGTCTTATATCAAGGCCAAGGATAATTATGAAAAGATGCAGCAGATGATCGCCAGTGGCACCCGGTTCACCTTTCACGATGATATGTCTCCGCGGATTCTGCCACCGGGTGTGCGGCCTGTAGCTGATAAAAGGGCAATCGAGATTCCTGAGGAAAATACTCAGCCGGATCTGCCAGAGCCGAAACGGCGAGGCCGGGCACCGAAGAGGCCGCCGAAGAAATTCCATATGCCTGATAATGTCGAGACTGGGTTCACTACGGCATCACATTTGGCCGGGACCTCGAAGCGCAAAGCACCAACCAAAAGTAAGGCTCGCACGCCGACTCCAGAGCCCGTGGAATTGCCGGCGCTTGAAGATGTCCTGCTTACCCCAGCGCAGCAAAGAGAACTTGAACTTCACTACAGCAACGCTGGGCCCAGTGAAGAGCTTCTGGTCAGTTATCCCAGAAGTGACGCCTTCCCACGCCTTCAGCTCGCACCAAGACCTACGAAGGCGGTTAGACATGGGTCATTGACTCGTCGCATGATTCAAACGTTGCAGAAGATGGACCAAATTGCTCCAGACTGTGGGGATCGTTACAAGGGGATCTTGGCCCGTGAGGCAGCCTCCAGACCGGAGGCCTCGATAGTAGCGCCGAAGCCAAATGGTCATTGGGAGGTTCATTCGAAAACTAAATCAAGGCGCACATCGAAGCAAGTATCAGTCAAGCCAAGGAATCAAGAGCCGGATGTGTATGAAGTAGAACGAACACCACCAAGCAAGCACTCAGTATCAGCGACTACCGCTGAGGTGGAACCGTTCTACTGCTCGCAAAGGACCCAGGACGGAGAGACGGATGATGATTTTGAGCTTCCTGATGTCTCGACTCTTTTGAATAGAAGTGTGGAGAGGGCCCCGAAACGGGGCCGGTTTGTTCTGGATGATAGCGATGACTGATTTGGACATGAGCGCATAGCTTGATTGGCATTCTGCATTGTTAATACTTTCGGTTGCATATACCCTGGGCAATATAGAAGATTATAATGAGCCAATTCGCTTGATACCATACCAAAAACCTGCGCGTAGAGTATTCTCGCAAACACCGGAAGCTATCAAGATTAGACGGGCAGTGAGTGAAACCAAACACAGGGATCCAGTTCAACCATCTAACAGTTTCTAAATGTATGAACCACTTGAGTAGTAATATCATACTATCAACTAAAGCACCCGAAATTCAACTCTAACATGTAGTCTAAACTGAAATAACAAACAAGCACACATAAACATACACGAGGCCGAAAATATAGACGGCCTCTTCCCCATGCCGGACCGACATAAACCAAAAACCTGAAATCAACCCATCTCAATCGAAGTACCGAGTGGTACCATGTACACATCCCCATCAAGCGAAGCCTCCAACCACTTCACTTGCCCACATAATCAAACTTCTTCGTCGAATGGTTATAAACATAAGCATACTGAGCCACATCGAACCCCCAGTCCCCAATAACGGGGGTATTCGCCTTGCACACATCCCCGGTCTTCTTATCGGTGAAAGCCTGGCAATATGGTCTGCCCAGATCATTAGCATCACAGTACCCTGAAGAAAGCCACAAAGACAATGATAATGAGAGAAAGAAAGGAATGGAAGAAGAAAGAAAAATGGTATAAACATACCCAACCTTCGCATTCTTCCCACTCTTCACCTTAAACCCCGTAATCTCAAACCAACTCCCATCCGATTTATTGTTCTTCGCATCGTACGATTTGACCTTGTTCTTTTGATAAAAGCTCCGTAGGGACCGCTTCTGTTCTTCCTGCGAGTTGACCGTCACGCCTACTAGGATGGCGCTGCATCATCACCAATGACAATTATATCGTTAACTTACTAGCACGTCCTGAACAGCCTGGAACTGATATGAAGAATGGGAAGAAATTAGGTATGGTATGAACGTACTCCTTCCCTCCCTCCTTCGCCGATGCAAACGGAAACTCCTCCGCAGACACCCACCCCTTATGATTCCCCCATGCATTTGTAGCTGGAGATGCCTTCATTCCGTACTTGGTGGGATCTTTGAACGGTTGTTTGTTGGCTGCGCTGCCGGCATCTACTTGTCGGTGTTTGTCCGCTGTGTCGGTGTCGACTTTTTGCCTGTACGTTTAAATTCTCATTTAGCTGTTGCTCTTTTGTTTGAAGAAGGCGGGCGTTAATAATGGTAAGGGAGTAGGAGGGCAT